>NC_135082.1:25654062-25955000 GCF_051107435.1 Chaetodon auriga | reverse complement strand
TTAATTTAGTCTTATTTCATTAACATTTTAACAAGTAATCTTAAATTCTCGGCCAGCCATACACTGTATGTATAAGCTCACATATCTCATTTTATAATTGGCCAGTCAATGGTAATGCAGTTATAAAGTTCACAATATTATGATCTAGTTAGATGGAAACGTATCAGCAGGAGAAAAGGCTCATTATCATCTAGCAAGGAAAGGGATTACACCTCAGAGATGCCTGCTAGGATATTAAACTTCCAAAATATGCTCCTCAAAAGTCTTTAAAGCTTTACCAAGCAGTTGAAAAAGGACCTTATTCATAATTAAACTCTATTTCATTAATTTGAAATATTATACATAAATTATATTATAAATAATTAATTTATACAACTCTATGTGCCAAGTTTCAAAACCTTCCACGTGTAAGTTATTCCAATGAAAGTGAGGAGTTCTCGCAGGTCAAGTGTTCGGGAGGCAGACGACAGAGAATAACACTGAATCAATAATCTGTTTCTTTTGGAAAACAGATCAAACTTTCACATCATTCAGCTAATTCAGAGGTAGATACTCGAATAAGCATTTAATTTGATCTCAGGTTTATTGTCTGTGACCCAAACTTCCACCATCTCTGCAGTGGACTGGAAAGAAGACAAGTTAGCATGCATGGAAGGATTGAGCTGCTGAGGTGACTGACCAGACCCAGCTGAGTGAATGCACGTGGGATAGAGATGGAAAACCGGAAAACGCTGCATTTACTGTGCTTATTCTATCTCAGCATCACTACACTGTTTAATATTCCCTTTGTATATAACCCTTTGGAACCATACGAAGTACGTTGTCGAGGGTAGCTCGAAAATGTGTTCATTATCTAATCAATCGATCAGTTTTTAACACAATCACTTAACATGAGCAAACGTTTTTGGCAACAATCCCTGAAATGTAGTTATTTAGTTTTTAATAGGAAGATAATATAAACCTGCCAACATATCCATCAGTAACTACTGTTTGTACCACAGACTGTGCAGATAGCGTTAAAGCTGCCTTATTTCCAGTGGCCAGCAGGGGGCGATAAAAATTACTCTGATTGTTTATAAGCTAATGAGAAAATGACCCTATTTATCTCTTTATTCGCTCGGTAAATGTAAAGTTTCCACATGAGTTTATGGTCCTAATTGCTAGTTTCAATTCTTCTTCAATACAGCATGATATTAATTTTGTAAATTATGGTCCCATTAGCAGTAAAATGGACGGGGTATGGGTATGCTTTCGAGTGTGTCCTCAGGTTCTTGGTCAGATCCAATCAGAGCAGATGCGTAACAATGCGTGTCCTCCTCTTTATATTTGGCATGTACACTGGCACTCTTCCACCTGGCTGTACTGAAGGGGCTGATTTAGAAAAGTGTCAGTCTGAAGATGATTGATGTATTGATGTTTTATTTGTCATCATGGTCCAGCAAGTCACCCCGAAGGTCTCAGAGTCACAGTGTTGTGTTGTTTGGCTTGTTATCATGGTGAAGTGACAGCGACCAACCTGCAGGGACTTTCTGAACTCGAGTTGCAGACCACTGTCTTCGGAAGCAGACATGTCCAAAAGATCTAGTTTGGGAACTTATGAAGCACCCTGAGGCTTCGACAGTCGTGAACACTGTCAACAGCCTTTTAACCCGGGTTGGTTCTGGGACTGTTTGGCTCACACATGCTCTTTTGTAGCAGCCACATGAATCATGCTCACAGTTACATGCAGGATATTAATACCATCTAAACAGCACAATCATAGTCTTTCAGTGTACACAGCTTCCCCTTCTACAGATAGATCAATAGAGGTGAAACCAAGTCAAGATGAAGGCCATCCTGATCAAGTCCTGCTCAAAGTAGATTATAAAAAGGACAGATTTTGTCCAAAACTAAAAATAATAGTTAAACAGCCACTTTGACTGCTGCACTGTACATCTATGCTTCAAGCTTTAACATCCAGTTAATGAGTGACAGAACAGAATGAAGAAACAGGTGTTATCCTTAAACTGTGATGCTGAAAAGAAAAACTAAAGACAGACAAGTTTTAAAATAGAAGCCAAAGTTGAGTCAACATCCAAATAAATCCCGTCTGTAACACACTTGGCATGCAGACTTCTACACCTAGCCAGATGGTCTCTGTGCAGTACTGGACTATATTTGTCCTTTATATAATAATGGCAGTTGATTGACATTCTCCAATCTGTGGGGGTTTTCTGCCCTGCAACAGCCTGCCGTGGGCAGGCAGTTCAACCACTGCAGAGGGAATCCCCATGTGGCTGACATGGCTGTCAATCAAATCCTTTTCATTTTCAACACTAAAGGTCCCTGATGCATTCTGCATGTGGAAACAGTTGCGAGGACAGCAGAGGAACGAGCAGAATAACCACCTTAAATAGCTGAATGCACACCTGTACGGGACACGTGAAAGGCCAAAATACCAACTCTTTCAATGGCATTTCATTGGGGATGTTTAGTTCCCAGGTATCTTTAGGCAGCAGTAAGTTATGGTTATGAGTCATTCCAGACTGCATGTTGCTCCTTGACCAATCATGTAATTATGAAAAGCTGATCAGGAGAAACAAGAGACAGACTTTGGCCATGACGCCTGAAGTGTCACGCAGCACTTGCTTTGAATGATATGATTTCTGTATCAGTATATCTGATCCATGTAGTCGGAGCCTGGCTTAAAGAATGTACTTTTCTGGCCACTTGGGGGCAGCGTACATGAGCTGTAAACACAACATCCAAATGTTACTGGCTAAAGTTAGCGAACAGTAAACAGTTGCCAACATGCACCCCCGTCTGATATAACATTCATTTGGAGTCATGTTACTGACCACTTTAATGAAAATAGGTCTAATATTCACTCTCCTTTTAGCTCCTTTTTGGTCTCCACCTCCTCGCTACATCTGGCTCTTTATCAGCTAAATGTGCTATGATTAATAGCTGCTAAGTCAAGTTTGCAGTTTAGTGCTTGGCAGGTAGAGTACAGTGAGGTTTTTTTGTTGAAAACAGTTGTAAAATTGAGTTGGATGATGATTCCCATCACGTCATTACTCCATACAATTCCTTTCCTTTTGTAGCTAGCTGAGCATAAGCTTTAATTTTCCAGACACCTTGATTGTGCGGATAACGCCCTCACCTTGTGTGAACCGGTGAGTGATCTCCTCACTGGCTAAACGCCACGACTAGACTGCCATCAGCATAACAAATAAACCACACCTGCACAGTTACAGACACACTGAAACCACATGGCAATCCCGCTCAGTCATCCTTGCAGACAAATGAGCCTCTCTGAACTTAAACACACAAACACATCAAGTCTTTAGCTTCTCGGTGCTAATTATGTCTCCAAATGAATCTTTTTTTTTTTGTTCTGATGTTGGTGGGGAGTTCGGGGAATCAAAACATTCTACCTGCACCGCCGGGGAGCCCAGAGACACCGTGCTGCATGAGCGCCGCTGATGCTCATTACTGATTCACGCTTTGACCTAGAAAGCAGTTAATAGCGTACGCTGAGGCTGCATGACACTTAACTATACGCTGTGGTGAGAGGGATGACTGGATAGCACACATTAGCGTTATGGAGCACCCTCTCCATTGTGTTTGTGTGCGCGTGTGTGTGGCTGTACATGCATACAGTGTTTCAGTGTGTCATTATTCTGCAGGAAATGTTGCTGCTCTCATTTGGCTTTTTTTCATTACAGTTGACTCAGTGCTCTCCCATGTGTTATTATTTTATTCTATTTTCATGCCTTTAAACTGACCATTTTCAAATGTAATAGAAAAGGTTACAGCTCTAAATGCAGAAGTCGTATTTTTGACACTATCTCTGCATATATCTGTAAGTACTGATTTGTGACCTTGAACACATCAGCTGTGTGTGGTTTTTTAGAGTTTATTATGTTAAAATGAGGCAGGAGCCTTTAAAAACTCAAGCATCTTGGACAGTAAACAGTGATGTATCCTACAGGTTTGTTGGCAGCACACTGCCAGCTCATACATTCATGAGATCAATGCCAAGAATCTCTGACAACACAAGCTGGCATCCCTCCAGTCACATCCAGGCAGTTGGGTGGCTGAGATTAAGAGGGGAGGGAGCAATGCACTTGAAAATGTAAGAGTTCACATATGTCTATTGTTTCTTTACAAATGAATTCCCAAGTAACTTTCTGAGGTTTCCTATTTCAACAATCTGAACAAACCATTAAAAGTTTCACTGAAATCCTTCATGAGCAGAAAAACAAGCATGAACGGTCTTGCATGAGAAGTGAGACTTGTAGAACTCTGTTCAGTGGCAGCTAATGTACAGCAACAGCTAATGCACATCCAGGCGGTGCTGCCAAGGTTTCATGTAGGTACTATATGAGTCACTGTGTCCGACAAACAATTGATGAAGACCTTTTTAATGCTGCGTCCTCCCTGGGCATGCTGCTACTGTAGCTTAAGGGCACTTAGCCGACCAATGTCAGTCTCTTTTGCTGACTTCATGTAAGACAGGTATATTTCGTAGCGTCATAGTATTAAAATTGTGTCTAGGGCTGCAAATTTGACATAATATCCTTATAGTCTTGAACTTCCTGTGTAGAAACCTTGTAGATTTGATCAACTGCTCAGCATGATGAAAACATACGGGAGAGATGTTTTACAAAGACAAGCATGAATAAACTTGCGCTATGTCCCAATTTCATGATGCTGTACATGCTAACAGTTCTTCCAGTCAAGCAGTTTAATGTTGACGGCGCACTGTTGTGGCAGGAAGTTTACAAAATGAATGTGCTGATCCGGACAAAAGTGTTTGAAGTACTATGCCTTTAGCATGACTTTGCACAAGTACACAGAGACAGAAGAACGGGCCAGAACAGCAGGTCAGTCAGCCCAGCAGCATCCAGAACTTTCTGCAGGGGTCAGCAGCTGCACACTTGACATGCACACACACGCGCGCGCACACACACACACACGCACACATATTGGCAGAGGCAGGGCTGTCTGAACTTAGGGCAGAAGGAATCAGTGATGTGTTGTGGCCTGCTGAGCCGCCGTGAGGATCCTGATGCAAAGAGACGCTGCCTGCTGCCGTGACACACACGAAGGGGCGCGAAGTTATCAATGGCCGCTACAGGAGCAGTAGAAACTGCAGAGTTTCTTCCACACAAGTTGGGTCGTGAAGTGAGTTTTAAGCACATGGCCAAGAAATCACTGAGTCACTGTTGTTGCTCAACAACCTTAACAACCCCTGCAGATGTACTGGGGGCAGTTTGTGCAGTCAGATGGCAAAAATCAACTTATTGCTCTGCCCATGATGATGAAACATACACTCATAAACATATGCTGTCCACCAAAAATGACACAAAAACATAAACGTACATAAAGATGTGTGTATGCGTGTGCACTCAGCAACAAGCTTCAGAGGCATATTCCCCACACATAAACAGATGCACACAGCACAGACAAATATGACAACGCACACAAACACATGCTGCCGATGAAAAGAACAAATTCACATGCACAAAAAAAAATGCATTAAGAGTCACACATGGACACACTCATTCATTCTAAAGCACACAAATAAGACACACAAAGCAGCGCATTAGCAGCACACACATGCACGCCACAGATGGGCTCCCTCTACCTCTGCAGCGACTGTGCTGGGAGGAAATGAGTCATCTGTTTGGCCTGAATATTTGCACCTACATTATGCAACATCACTGTGCCGACCTCCGCTGTCCGTTTATGATGATTTAACATCAAACAACAACGTTAATTTGGGTCAAGAGAGTTGAACAGATACAATACAGTAGTTTTATTCAGGGCTCCAGGAAAATATAAAACCTGTGCACGGCATATTTACTCAGCTCAGCCAGTGACATGAAAGTTACTATATATTACTATATATAGTAACTTATATAGTAACCATTCTCAGCAGGTTGCTTATGGAGCTACGGGGAACTAGGACTTCAGATTTTTAGCTACACAAACAGTTATTAAGGCAGAGCTGCTCTGATGGCAGAAAGAATGCAATTGGTTGAGTTGAGCATTAGTGGGTGGAGCCAGGGAACGACAGTCTTAAATTTATCCAAAATCTAAAAGTCAACTTATTTAAATGTTTTATCATTTAAATGTTAGTAGTGCACACGACGTGACTTGAAGATGAATGGTTTGGAGGTTTCCTTGGGAGTCATAGTTGACTTCTCTCCTTAGGTTTCTATCTACACAACCTTATGCATTTGATTTTTTATGAAAGAACCAGATATTTTATAACACAGTAATTCATATTTTGCATTGATGATTCAACCAGGAGAGCTTTATGCCCATACAAGCCTTGGAAGCGCATCAACTGCCAGTCACCAGAGATTATCTATGTAGAAAATGAACAGGATTATTGCTTCGGGAACCACAGATGCCTGAAATAACTCCTTTACTCAATGTCTTTTTGACATTTTCTGGTCAAATGAACCAGAAAATGTGTCTTTAAAGTAAGCTTCAAAGCACTGGCACACCTGGGTAGATGGCCTGGCCTGCTTGACTTTGAAGCATCATCCTGGTTAAATGACCTTGTAGAGACTGATTTATTCAAAACCATGAAAAACATTGTCTGCTGCAGTATTGTTCACTCTGATTTAATGGTTGAACTATATTGTTTGCACTACAAATTTTTTAATATTACTTTAGCCAAACTACAATGTACAAATCCATGAATTTTGTGCCATGAGTCAGTGAAAGCTTCTCTCTATGTCCATTTCATCCAAAAGTTCCAGCCAATTTTATAAAAGGAACCACTGTTGCCTAAAATAACTGTGGTGACGTTTTCCCTCCTAATAACCGCTAATTTTCCACTTGGCTCTCTGATACAACATGCTGGGCTGCTCCGTCCAATGAGAACAATGTGCAATTCTCTGGCGAGGGCAAAAAGCAACAGCTGACCTTCACTGCACTTTCTTGACCGGCATCCAATATGGCCGCCCTCTTCAATATGTCACCTTGGCATAAAGTGAGTATCCGCCCATCCGATTGAATTATGCTGTCATCAACAAACACTTAGAGGATTCAGAGTGATTCCTATTAAGTTGCACTGTGTACCCACACACATTTGCAGACATACACATACACATACACATACACATACACATACACATACACACTCTCCATGAAAAACAAACAAAAAGACTCATCAATTATGTGGACTGCAAGCTGAGCTGCTGCAGGTCCATTAAACTGTGTTGCTCCATGTGGTCTGCTGGATCATTAATCAGAACACTTCTGCTGCAACCTGTCTCTGCAGGTGTGTGTATCTTCACCCGACACACTTGTGTTCATCCAGAAGTGTTTGTGGTGCTGTTGTGGGTTGGAAAGGTGGGGAGGGTCTGCAGGCGTTGAGGCATTTCACTCAAGGTTAGACCAAGGTTGCTGCTTTTACCCTCAGTGTTAATAGGATTGTTACAAGGTCTGGAAGATTCAGAATCTGAAACCAAAGCTGCTGCGATGCTGCTAATTCCAACATTATCAGCTATTTTAAAGTATGTACAACATATACCTCTGAGTTCAAGAGGGGTTATCGAACATCAAGAACACGAGCCTGCAAGATTCAGTATCTTTAAGGCCTTGACCACACGTTTTTTTTATTGCGAAACAAACATTTTTCTCCGTGTTTGGGCCTCTCGTTCGCGCACAAACTGCACAGAGTTTCTTTAAAATGTCTTCTGAAGTGAAGATTTTTCAGAATGTATGTAACGTACGTCCACAGTTGTGTGGACAGAATTCATTGCTTTGCCTTTGCTGCTCTTCCAAGTCATAATCCTACATTACAGGTAGTTAGCTTCTATATGTTCCTCCACATGGGTCACTTTAAGTGTTCCCTTTTTGCAGTCTGTACAGGCCAAGTTTCACGTCCTGCTGGTTGTCATATGTTGAATGTCCTGAACTGTCCTCAGTCCCAAACACTGCCAAGGTTTCTGTGGTTTGAAACCTACTGGGTTAAGCCATGCTGAAAATGTCCGCACTCACGATATTGTGGTTTTGTGGATTAATAGCTTGCGGTATTTGGCCTGATATCGTTGAACTGCCAGGGGAGAGGGCCATGTGGACGAAGGGAGGGTGGTTAAGGTGGGGGGTAGAGAGCGCACAACACTGGCCTGACTCTGTTGATAAGATCGGGGCTACGTCATCCACCATCTGTCTCAGGGAAATTCCTCCTTCATTGCTCTGGATGGAGCAACAGGAGTAGGGCGCAAGGTGACCACAGAGGTGCACAAAAGGAGGCGGAAATGACGGCAGGAGATGTGCCAGCAAGGTGAACGCTCACAGGTAAACACATACAGACGAGGCCACATTTAAACTGCGGCTAAGTGCCACATTTTGGATTTTTCCAATTTCCTTTTGCGTCCCTGGAGCTGGCCAAGCAGAAGTGATTCCTAAAGCTAGCCAAGTACTTTTGATGCCTCGACCTACCTAAGTAGCTCTAGTACCTAAATGCGACCACCAGCCATTTGACAACATTAACCAAGTGTTAGAAAGGCTTTGTGCATTGGTGCGATGAGAACGTTGAAAGCCCGGTGCACCTCGTACAGACGCTGGAGGGTACCTTGTATGAGACGTCGAGGGGTGTTACAAAACATTGGTATTTTTGATGCCCTGGGAATCAGAATGGGTGGTTATTTCCCATCTTTGCCTGGTTGTGATAAACTAATGTCACATCGTATAAAGGGATTAATGCCGTTGGTTAAAGTCATCATGCAGATGCTCCCCATGCATTTGTACTTCTAGTAACTTTATCCTGACACCAGGCCAGACTGCTGTTCTCAGAGCTGCTGAACTTGTCTTTCTTTTTTCTCACAGATTTCAATGGTCTCTGTGGGAGTTTAAGTTTAGGGTGGAATCCTCCGGGATATTTTTTTGTTGTTTTGAGATTACTGTAGCTGGAGACTTTCGTGCATATCCCTTCAGCGCTGACTCATGGCACGATTCTCCCAGCAAACTCCCGAGCTCGGGTGATGACTCTGGGGAATCAACTCACCAATCCTCAAACTGATTCTAAGCTTTCAAAGGCTGAATGTGCTGTCCACAGCGGGCTCCAGCCTGGGCTTTTATACATCGCTGGTGTGTGGTGAAGCACACATGCACTTTGTGGACACCCACACACCCAAACACACACAAAGTTTGCCTGCAGCATTTACCTTTTGTGAAGTTATTTGTTGGGAGAGAGTGAGATTTACAATGTAAGACAACCAAGAATTTAAAGCAACAAGAAACTACTTTGAATTAAAGCCACGTGTTACTTCAGACTTGTATTTATACATTTTATTCAGTAAATGTTGAGCAGTATCAGATTTTTAAGCGAAACCCTCTTAACAAGACAAGTCTGAGTCCTGCAAAGGTAAAGCCAGTGACACCACAGTGTGAAAGCATCCCAATTTATCCCAGAGGGGCAGCAGATCAACACTTTAAAGGCTAAATCGTGTGACAGCAGAGATGGGTTTCGCACAACAAGCAATTTAAGAAAGGAACTTTGTAACAGATCACAGCTATTTGCCCGATCTCTATGGGTGGAACATGGACGGCTTTTCTCCCCCCATCAAACATGAATAGAGGAGCTCGCGCTAACAGCTGAAGGTCTTGAAGCTGCATTGCTTACTCTGCTCACTGTGAACCTTTGTGAAGGTACGCAGGCTCGGGAGATGTGGGTGTTGAGAAAAGGCTGCCAGGCTGCCGTGTGTGGGAGTGTGAACTTCTGCTGACTGCTAAAAAGCTTTATGAAGCTTCCTGGAGCGTTCCACCTAAAGAGGAGCAGCGGGCATCCGAGAAATCAGGTCGAACCATTATTACTGGCTCAGGGGGTCACAGGTTAGACACTCCCTTTAACTGACTCTGACTCCATAGCTCTTCCCAGTGCTTCAGGGGGCTTTCTCCTGTGCTATTCTTATCCACACAAAAATAATTCAACAAATTGCTTTGTTGCAAGTTGCAAAGGAAAGGGGCCCTACTTACATCTTTTGATATGTGAGCTAGCTTGCATGCATCCACAGTTTGAAGAATTAGGTCTTTGCTAACAGCATTTCCTCGGTTTAACATGCTGTTATAAACAAAAGGGGAAACTCGATCACTGAAGGCCAGTTTATGGAACAGAGTAAATATATCCTCTGTAAGATGCCAAGCCACTGAAAAGAGAGCAACTCTGGAAAAAATGGAAAGGAAGCCAGCTGACACAATGGAGCTCTAATTAGTTTGCAGATGCGAATTGGATGGCAAGTGCCTCGATTTTGGGGACGGTTAAATGTGTCACTGGCAGCGAAGGAGAGAGGCATGAAATTAGCCAGCTCACATAGCTCTTTTAGTGAATCACTGAGGATCATCCAAAATAACATTAAGGTGCGAATGTAACATAACCCTCTACATCTCTGAACACCTCAACAAGAGCGGAAAATTACACCACTTCATCAAACAGACTGGGGAATTAGGGGCAGTGTTGATATGTGTGGAGAATGTTTCTGAGATCCAAGGAGCTGTTAAAATGAAAAGTAGCTGTTGTAACTGAAAGGTACAAGCTGGTTGAAAGGAAGTTGTTGGGGTAGGTGACAGATCTCAGGCTTAACTTTCAGCATTTCAGAACATACTATTTACGAGCACTCAAACTACCAAGCCTCAGGCCATGCCTCGTACTCCAGCGGGGGTAAAATGTCAGTCATTGCCTGCCCTGGTGCCCAGTACACCAGCCATTTGCTGTCCTTTTCATTCCAAACATAGGAAACGAGAAAGTCATGTTCGTGATGTCAAACATGACACCCCAGAAAAATAGGCAATGGAGGATTGTTTAAAAAACCTGCATATGCATGCTAATCTTAGTGTAAACGTCGTATTACTGAGTCAGCGGAGGTGCAGTGAATGAACAACACGTTAATTCTACAACATAGTTTAGGATTAGGTAACAAAAAGTCAAGGTGCATGCTTAAAACATACTCCCGCCTCTGTACGGTAAATATCAAGGTACCACCAGCTGCTGGTTAGCTTAGCGTAGTTTAAAGCCTAGGAACAAGGGAACACAGCTAGCCTGGATCTGTCCAAAGATAAGAAAACCTGCCTACCAGCACCTCGAAAGCTCAAGTAACTTCCTGCAGTCCCCGCTAGTTGCCTGGCAACTGGAAAGATGACAAAGTATACACAAAAGTCAGTGCGCATGCTGAAATCCTCTTGATGTACACCTTCATCCCACAAAGAAAATGGAAGACCTGCAAATAAATAAATAAATCACACAAATGGCAGAAGGTCAACAGTATTCCATGATGTTTGTGCACTGAAAGCAGGAAAACCAATATGCTATGCCAATATACATATTATTAGCATTTAGTATGGAAGTGAATGCTCTCTCTCTCTCTCTCTCTCTCCCTTAACCACTGCATTTTATCTGTACAATGTTAGTCCTTGGAAATGCTTTGCCGTGCTGAACAGTGGGACGTATCTCGATGCAGATGGTGCAGGGAGGGGCTGCCTTTCACCGGTTCAAGGGTGCAGTTTGCTAATTTATTCAGTCCTGGTGAAAGGGTCAGGATTGAGGGCGAGGAAGATGACCTCCTGTCACACATTTAATACAAGCTCATGCCCTGAAGTCTGCCGGGCTGCCAGAGGACACACGGACAGGAATAGATATTATATGACTGTAAAAGAAAAGTGGAGGCAAACCTTTGCTGTAAAGGTCAGTGCCTTCCATAGGGGTTCAGACTAACACTGCCTCTGTGCTAATGCTTCACGTACAATAACACCCACAGTTAGCCTGACGTTGCTGAAGTCGTGTCACCTTGCTGACTCCCTGGAGGTAAAAGTAATAGAATCAATAGCGGCCTGAGGGCCACGCTGAAGAGGAGAATTGCTCGTTCTTTTGCCACAGTGATTATGATAGTGAATTGGCAGCTTTGTTATCAGGGCGGTGCACAGTTCAGACATCAATGGCAGTTTTTGTCCTCCAAGACAAAGGAGAGGAGATATCTGCTCAATCCATATCTACAGTGCTACAAAGAAACATGTCCCCCAGCCCAAAGGAGCAGAATGAAAGCCCTGAGTTGACTGAGCAGATGGAAAGTTATTGATGGAGGCGACAACAGCAGCGTTCGCTAAGAACATTGTCAATGACATATGCTGGCATATGCTATTTCTCTATGGGATTTCACTCAGCAGCACTCCAATTTTATGTTGTAAACCAGTTTTTACTCAAATGCTACGTCTGCATGCACCTAAAATATGTTGCAAGAAGGTGCTGATGAACACAGTTTGCAGTAAATGAGACATCACAGAAACACTGATGGCTGAGGAAACGTGTCCTCCAATAAAGAGTGAGGAGAAGAAAGGGGATCTTTACATAAACACTGAACTTTACAGATCAGAATAATCAGCAGATCTAAAAGTGACGCATCAATGCACACATTATTTAATTTAAGTGACAACACAAACTCTGCTATTCAGTATGTTTGCATCCCAGTTTAATCAGTGCCTCTTCAGCTACATCCACGCTGTGAAATCCCCTGATGATTTGATTTTCAGTCTATAGTTGACCTCTGACAGTATTCAGCCTGCCCGTACATATAAAAAATACATGAATTTAAAACATCATGAAGCTGAAATATTGATTTCCATCATCCAACCATCTAACAGTGAACCTGAGTCATGACTGAACCAACAGCTCCAGCATGAAGGCGATTCCTTAACCAGCGAATACAGACATTTAGGCTAAATTACGTCTGTCACGGAAAGATAAATGGCATCCACTAAATGTTTGAGGGAATCTAATTCCTCTTTTTCTTTTGTCAGTGTTTTACCGTATTTAAGTGTCACTGCAAAGACATTAGTCTGATTCTCGTGAACCAACAGCAGTCTGTTCAGACATTCAGGAAAGGTCCATAAATAATTCAATTTCAAAAACAAGTAAGGACAATGCTGCTGTGCAAAGTCCAGGATTAAGAATTTATTGAATTAAACTGCAGGTACATGACATAAAACATGACTGTGAAATCATGAACAGTCCAGTTATGTCCCAAAGCTGCGTTAATTGTTGCAAAACAGTTGCAGTTTTCACTTAAATCTTTTTCATAATTAGTCAATTTTCATAATAAACAACAGAAATGTTTGGAGAAGTGTTTCCAGTTGAGGGCTGTCATTTGTTCCCTTGTTTCTTGTGCTTGTCAAGTCAAGCTCTGAGCTGTGGGTCAGCAGAAACCTAATGCATAAAAAGACGTGAAAAAAAGGGCTAATTTACACTGCGGCGGTGATGGTATGCTAATGTTAAAGCCGCTAATTACTGATGCTTCTGACTAGAGTGAAAAAAACGATAATATCGAGTCATGTGATATGAAGAGTGTTGATTAATTAGTTTCTTCTCTTATTTCGCCCTCAAGGGGAAACACTTGAGCAGCAGCAGCTGCAGCGCCGTGTCGCATCAAAGAGACTTTGAGTCAACAGGTTCAGAGCATCTTTGATTTGTTCATTTTCCTTCAACCTTTATTTAAATCTTGAGGAATCATTGAGGGCATGCCCTCATTTCCAGTGATGTGCCTATAGATGCAACTGTTTTAATGTGTGTTGTGAAGTGTTCCAAGTGTGTGCAGCCAAAAGCTAAAAGCAGCTTTCCCAAATTCACTGTTTGCATGCTGAACTTTGAGCATTAGCCAACCACTTAAACAGGTCAGATAATGATTAATTTAATAAGGAAGCGATGTGTGATAGCATGTTATCATTAAGGGCTTTAGAAATAAATGGAAACCAGTGTCACCACCAACCTTTTCATACAAGTTGCAGTGATGAGTAGAAAAACTGTCACCAGTGATAAATGTTAGGGTGGAGTGAAAACTGAATCTAGTGGTTATAGAGTGGAGGCAGAGGGTGTCTGCAGACATTTATTCATTCATTCATCTTCTATACCGACTATCCCTTTCGGGGTTGCAGGGGGGCTGGAGCCTATCCCAGCTGTCTATGGGCGAGAGGCGGGGTACACCCTGAACCGGTCGCCAGTTGATTGCAGGTGTCTACAGACAACATCACCATAATCCAAGACACTCTGAGGCTTTCTAAATACTGTGTCCAGTCACAGTGGAAACATGCAGACATTTATCCACAGTATCTCAAGAGGACTGAAGTCAGCTCAGGTTTCAGCTCAGTAAAAACTGTGCGTCTGTCAGTGCAGGAGGAAGATTTCAGACTGTTCCCAGAAGTTCACACTCGAAAGTTTGTTGATTCTTCTTTGCGAGGCAGCTAAAAAAATCATGGAATCACAGGAGAATCCATCTTGCCAAGCTTTAAGTCATGCGTATATATGGCCGAACCACAGTGATTTGGACCAATCAGCATGCTGTGAAGAGGCACCGTCAGCTGTGGCGGCTTTAGATTTGTTGACAGTGAGAGAAGCAACTGTTTGCTTGAAAACAACAGCGGCTTCTGAAGAGGTTAGTACAGATGCTGCTGTGGAGTATTTCTCCACGGAAAACACGCTTTCCCTCTTCTCCCAACTGGCCTTGGCAAGAGTCCTACAACAACATCACATGGCTCATTGATCTGATTGGTTGGAGTTATCCCATAATACACAGTGATAGACAGCTGTTCATCCAATCACCTGCCAGGTATTTTTCGAAAGTTTCCAAGGACGGCTTCCCAGATGGCTCTGTGCAACAAACCATCTGCTGCGTCAGGTTACATTTGATTTGGAAACAGGCTATGAAAGAAAATCGAACTTCACAGACTGACAGAAAGAGAACACAGTGTTTTCATTAATCTGCCGTGGTAATTGTATTTTCTTAATCAGATCAGTTACGGTTGCTGTCGCCGCACTTGCAGACAAAATAAAAGGAAGGAGCTGCCGTGCCAGGGTGTGACTTTCCAGGATCAAACAAAGTCAATTATGTGATTAATCAAGAAGTCAATCACCTGAAAGTGAATCAAAAATGGGAAACATTCACGAGTTTCAGCATCTCAGTTGTAATGATTTGCTGCCATCATTTTAAACTTAATATCTTTGGGTTTCAAACCGAACGTTTTTTTTTTCTATGTGACATTTTATAGACCAGAGATTAATCGATACAAATCTAAAATTCATTGAAACACAGAAGTGTTAAAAATTGGCTCTGTACTCACATGTTCTCACTCCCTGTGGGTTTTAAGTGGTGACTTTCAGCTTTAATTTGAGGGTGTTTATATCCACATTATGTTAATGTCCTCAAGTAGAAGAGGACAGTTTGCATTGAGTCACTGTTTTATCGAATGTGCTGGAGTAGGCAGCCACTTTCTCAACTGCACAGTATTAAATATCACTCAAGAGCACCAAGTGATGCGTTTAATACCAGAAAGAATGCTGGAAAAGATCTACCTGAGTAGATAAACTATCCTGGATATAAATAGTGACTTTCCAGCCTCTTGACTCATATAAACAGTTACAGTCTGGCGTCCAAGCTGGAGTTCCTTGCCAGACTTTTATCATCAGCCAGCTGAGCGATCTAAGCTGCTCTGACATCAGTTCACTCCCCATCTGACACCTTCCAGGTCCGGTTAGCCTCCTAAAGCCTGGCACACGCAAGCCTTTCCTCCCAGGGTTAACGCAGTCCGCCACCGACCAGCGTTCCCCGCTCAGCCCAGAGGAATAAAGGTTAATTTTCCGAGTGAGCTGCTCTTGTCAAATGCATTAACGTTCTGATTCATACACAGTGCAGCGGCTGTGTGTTGGTATGTACGCCGCGGCCGGCGGCGGATGCATCTTGCTGGCTGTGAGTCACACACGGCCGCTGGGTCTCAGACATGGAGCCTGTCAGAAGGTCTGAGCGAGCGCTGGTGCTGCCGACCGGCTCCGACGCAGGGAGCAAAGGCAAATCGACCGCAGCTAACCAGGCGGCGGCAAGTGGGATTATGAGTTGTTTGTATGTGACAGCGTGTGTGTGTAAGCATTTCTCAACATGTGTGTGTCTGTGTGTTTTGCCCGTGAGGATCAGTTCTTGGATAATGATCTGTAGAGATATATGATGAGTAAATTTATCCAGAAAACTCATTGAATCAGCTTCTCAAATACTCTCTTGAATGGAGAATTTAGTGACACTTTCAGTCTTTTTTATCTTTTCTACCTTTGTTATCTAAACACCTTTGTATCTATTATTCCATTGTCATATGCAGATCCTTGGGCAGCAGCCTGCTACAGTGATAATCCTCTGTGCCAGTTAAAAGATCAACTGTCAAATGAAAACGCTCATTTTCTGTAAAGGAATCATGACCAGTTTGTTCTTCTGTCTTTAGTTTGAAATAAAGGCCCTATTCTCAGTTTGCAGCCTCTTCTGTAACCTTGCATTTGCAAGTCTAAACAAAACACTTGTAGTTGTGGGTGAAACAGGTTTTATGATTAGTTTTTTTTCTGCAAAGGTCCTTTTTTCGTGGTTTGTTCCTGCTCTACTGCTTAGAAAGAAGTTAAATTCACATTAATATGTGGGAAGTTGAACACTGGCAGAGAAAACCTTCATATGAACTCTCCGACTGGGATGACGCAGGTTTAGTGAAATACAGACGTATAATCTATATAATCTGCTGCTTTAGGTGGAAAATCTCCCCTTTTATGCCATAATTTTATCAAGGTACATAATGAGGACGTGGTAAAGTGCGTTAATGATTCTCCCTTAGAGGAACAGACTTCCAGTACACATCTTCGCTCTCTGTCTAATAATATCTCGCAGCGTCCTCATTGACTTTACCTTGACAGCCTCCCACGACAGATCAGCAATCCATTTATCGTCAAAGAGCTTTGAAATGTGTTTTGATACGGTTATCATTCAGGGGTCATTGGAAATGGACTCACTGACTTCATCACATCTGATTGAGCTTGTTTTGCACTCTGAAGAAAAAGGAATAGAAGAAATACCTTTGTGGCTAAATTTTGGTTTTCTGCCCATCCTCCGGTATGAGGTCAGACATCAGAAAAACTATCAGGCCTGCTGGAGATGATTCAGTGTCTCGCTGAAGGACGCTTTTAGCAGGACGGACGCTCACAAACACAACTGCTTTCACACGTATAATGTACCTGAAGTGTAGCCTCTTTAAAAGCAGCATCCACCCACAGTCCAAATGGCTGAACCAAATATATTTATCAGGCTAGATTCAAGCTGGAGGGAACATGAACGTTAGCACCATCCACCAAACAGATTTTGTGTAATGAACTTCCATAAATAGAAGGCATGTAAGAGGTATTCTGCTCTTAACAACAACAGCTGTGAGCAGATGACTGTGTCTCTAAAAACTGTGACTTGGCTGTCTTCAGATTATGGAACAAACTGGGTTAATGTCTGTGCTGTAGGTTACTTTGAATGCAAAGAAAGTCCATAAAAAGTCCACATGAGAAATGTAATATAACCACAAATGATGAATATAGTACAAGATAGACAGTGACAACCACTATTACACTAACTCAAATCAGTGTATCACTGTTGTTTCTGGCTGGCCTGCAAGTGATATATTTGACTGATTTAGCCTTTTAGATGATGTCAGCTTGTTAGCTCATTAAGCAGCATTTGAAGCTGAAATAAGTAATGATCTTTATTAATGTTTTATTACAGCATGTCCATGTAAAGTATCTGCAGTATAAATATTCGCTCTGAAATAATAACAACAATATTAAGGATCGCGCATTTCTCTTCGGTAAGTTTTTACTCCCTTTTCTCTGTCGTCTCTTCATGAAGCAGATTATTAAAATTCCGGGATTAACTCGATTTTTTCACCCAAGATGACACATTTTCAACTCACACATCCTCACCTTCACTTCATGCTGCTCAGGGCTAATTTGCACCCAATTACGCCCACTCACATCCTTTCATTTACTTTCCTCACCTCTAAATTTTGACTCACTTTATGTTGAAACATGCCACGATAAGGCGGCATGAGCAGTAGCCAGTAGGTGGATCTCAACCTTAAAATCAGCTTCTTTGACATCAGTTTCAGGTCATTTGGCTTGTTTGGGTGCGGAAAGCTGGGATAATACCATCAACTTGTTCTGTGTCTTTTAAAGTCTACTGCATTAGACCTTCTCCACATAGTATCAGTGTCCCAGCAGATATATGGCTGAGCCCGCTGTGGATGTGAAACCACAAAGCTTTGTTGAAAAACGCTGAGATTCTCTCTAAAGCTCATTGTAACCAGATTTGTCAGATTTTGTCAAACATGGTTAAGAGCATGTAAAGTGTGCCCATCTCTCTGCTCGAGGAGAAAACATTGATATTCGGTAAAGCTCCCCTTCCTCTGCCAGCCAAGGTCAGCAGCACGGATGAGTCAGCATCCCAAAGCCCGCCGTCACACTCTACTTCCTTCTTCTCCTCTGCAACAGTCAACTCTCTCCAGTATTTTTTCCTTCCCCCTCCCTCTCTTTCATTTTCTCCGTCTTCCTCATTCTCTCCTTCCTTCACTCCTGTCTCACTCTCTCCTCCATCACACGGGGATTATATTTCTTGAAACGCAGAGAGGAAAGACGGCAGGGAGAGATCAGGGAGTGCCGCCTCAAAAAACTCGCGGAGAATCCAACGCTGACCTCAATTCTCAGCTCACTTCTTACACTTTCTTTCGCTCTTTTCTGCCCGAGAAGAACTTCAAAGAGCTGCGGGAGAGGCAGGGGCCTGGTCGCCTGGCGAACATCAGAGGACACAGAACATCAACCCACCCTGAAACTGTGCCAGAGTGTGTGGTATGACTGAAGATCAGTCGAGGGAAAGGCATGATGGGATTTTTTCTGCTGCTGTCAGTCACGCTTTTCACACCTAGCTGGCTGGATGTGCCATATGGCTCTCAAATTTCATTTTCAAGACGAGTTTCAGGGCAAAACAAGGACATTTATTACAAAAACCGAAATGTTTCTGATGGCCCCTTCAGTTTTTGACATAATTTTTGCAGCTTCCAGCCTTCCTCTGAGGATTAATCATGAAGCACAGCCTGAAAAGTGCAAGCAAAAGCTGTGTGGTGTGGAAAGTTCACCTTTCTGCTTGTTTGCAGTTGGATTCCTCTCAACAACTCCTACTTGCCACTCACACAGGGTGACAAGTAGGAGTTGTGTCTTTTTGGAGGAAGGTGTGAGCCAAAAAGGTTGAGCATTTATTTTGGTCTGACATTCAAAATGATAAATTCCCTCCAGAAATAGGCACAAAATATAACTGACTGCTAGATGAGCAAATAATAACATACGAATTGAACAACCAGGGGTTATTTTTTCTACATTCTACTCGAACAGTCTAAACTCCATACTGCACTCTAGCACACAGTATACCTAGTATTATTTTTTGCAAACAGTAGTAAGAAAGCAGCGTATGCCAGTGTTCACCAGAAATGCTAAAAAACATGTTGCTGCTTTCTTATTATCATATACAATTGTTTTAAGCTCTGCAGCTGTAAGTAGCTCCTCTGTTTTCTTTGCAGGACTGTTCCAACAACCAAAAGCAAATTTCTGCACGGCAATGCTGAAAAAAACAAAACAAAACGAAAAGCACGGGTGTCCAGCAAAAACGTCAAACCTGGTTCAACTTTTGTCTCAAAGCAATGCAACATCACATTGTGACGCACTGCTTTGGTGGGATATGTGCAGGAATCTGCACAATTCTAGTCCATTTCTTTAAATAACATGAGCAGCGATCTCTCCAGTTTACCAGATGGAGATAAAATGTCACTGTGATGAATTTCTGTATCATTAAACAGTGTGCAGTATCTAGACATCTGGAAAACCTCATGATATATTTATATATATTTATTTATTTATTCATGATTTATTCTAGGATCATATTTCATCGTCTAATTGGTACCTGAAACAGGCACACGGAAGACAAAATATGTTCAAACCAGTCCTGTTTTTGGTCCTTATGCTCAGTGAAAATACATCCTGAGTCACTTAAGCTTGTCACTTTTCCAATTTGAACATCTACAGACTCAAAATCTGGCCAGTTGGGACCTGGGACACAGAGTTGGTGGTACAGCTGTTATTAGTGATTATGGGTAAAATCTCATTTTGGAAAATTATCTGATTACATTTTGGCTTTCAGGCTTCCCTTAGTCATACTTTTTATTTGCATTTTGCACCACAATCAAATAAAGGCCACAAATACTGAACAAAGACATATTCCTTGTTATCTCTGCTGTGGGTGAGCTGGAAAAACTCGAACAAGTCAAAATGCAGAGAGGTCACAGAGCAGAGAGAAGGCTGAGCTTCATAATGCAGCCGTGCGAGCTTTTGATTAGGCTAACAAAAGTAATACCAAAGACGCTGTAACACGAACAACATGCTGCAAATTCATGAGACTGAGAATTAATGTGCCCCCTTTATGAAAGGCTTGAATATGTTTTATTACATACTATCTCACATTTTCAAAGGAGGGTTTTATGGAGCTGAAGAAAGAGAGAGAGGCTGCAATTGTTCAGCAGGCTCTGATTCACGGTATGAATCAACTCTGCTGTATTTTATTACCAACTGTCATTGTGCTTCCAGACGGGATGATGGCGAGCAAGTCAAAAGTGGAACTTTGCATCAGAGTTTGCAGCCCGCTCCGTGACAAGACTTAAAAATATTTTGATGCTCACACATTCGGTGCATCTTTATTCATCTCCTCTGCCAGTCAGCGTTGTGTATTCGGGCCAGTTTGGCTTTGAAGTGGAGCCTTTTAAACTTTCTTTTGTGTGCACCAAGTCTCACTGAATGTATAAAATATGAGCAACACCTGGCCTCTTCACAGAATACAGGAGATAGAACAAGTGAATTCAAGGGAAAATTACGATCCTGTCTTGGTTTTCAAATGTAAAATTCCCTTTGTCTACCTCTGCGAACTAGACTGGAGGACTTCTAAGCCTTGAAACAGAAGGTGGTGACTGTGGTTTATGAGGACAGATGGCTCAGGATGTTGACACGAGGGTTGATGTGAAATATTTTGAGGTACTTATACTTCAGAATTTAGTATATTTTAAGGGGTGGTGGAGGAAATGTTGAGGTCTTTTACCAGAATAAAAGCAGCAATACTACAGTGTTAATACATCCTGCATTCATGGTTTTACTTAAACCCAGACTGGGAGGGGTTTGTTATCCTTAACCATATCAAAGTACATTTCAAAGCTACTTGACTATAAAAATTGCTGATCTGTCACGGGAGGCTGTCGAGGTAAAGTCAGCAAACACAGTTTGTTTGCAGATGATTGCATTCTGTTTGTATTCACACAGCATCCCAACTTTTTTGAATTCAGGGTTGCACAATGTAAAAATGTTCTTATTGGTTCCTACCTACGTACCTGACATCTGTATTTATTAATTGTTTGGCAGGTTTGTCTTAATTCATGGTCCAAGCGTTGGTGGCATACCTGTTAAAATGTGGGTGTGTGAAGCCATTTGACAATATAAACTGCAGATAAACATAATTCAACAGTGTTTCACACTCGTATATGTACATTTAGAAATTGCTACCCAATGAGAGGCATGCAGAGCTCCACAGTCCTGCTCTGCATGTGCGCACATCTTTGCTCCTGCATGACCACTCATGCTGTGAGAGGGATTGGCATGAATTGCATGTTTTTATTTCACATGCTCAAAAAGCTAAAAAAAAAAAAAAAAAAAATCCAAGCTACGGGTGACGGCGCTGAGGTCGGCGTCATCTCATGTTTGAGTAATGGTGTTAGTTATTGAAATCAGATTTCTTCCATGTGATCGATGAGCGCGCTCTGATAGTGGCAGGGGGGCAGGGGAGGGTGATTATGTGTAGATACGGAAGCTGCTGATCCGTTGAGCTAATTCACAGACTGTGGCTCTCCAAAGCCATCAGGAGGCACAGAGGATGAATCACAGTTCCTGATATTAGCGTAGAGACGGGAGGTGAAATTGGAGCTAAAAGCATAACTGGGAGGTGAGAGGGAAGCAGAGCCTGGGGTCTTAGGGATCAATGTGCATGCATAATGCTGAGAATACATACCCGCGGAGGATGTCAGCCAGCTTAGCTCCATGGGGTTTTCATGGTAATGCCTATTTTAGAAGGTGACTGCAGCATCACACTGCTCTGAAAGGAGATCAAAGCTTTGAAAAGATCACTTTCCTCAAAGGTCGTACTGCAACTCGGGATTAAATTTTGACTCTCTGTTTACCTTGGCTAATAAACTTCAAATTGAACTTTGCATTATTAATTTAGAACCATCTCAAGTCTTTTTCTTAAATCCATGCAACAGAAACAGCTTGGTGTCCAAATTCCTTGCCAATAACGTAAAACAACTTGAAGAACTCCCAAGTACACAACTCTGAAATACTGTAGCATATAAAGCTCTTCAGCCTGTGAAGCTCTGTTGCATGTAAAACTCTGTATCTTCTGATTTTCTTTCAATAGCTCATTGAGACGGAAATGCAGGCAGGCTTAGATTCTTAACCTCTCGCTGTTTGGTTTATGACTTCCAGTGGTGTATTATGTATATTCTAAATGAACATCAAGACATGTTTTGCCTCTGTATCAGCCTTCAGATGACATCTCCATCAAATCAGATATCACAGCAAAGATGGGACCATTGATTTTTAGATGATAGATCTGGAAATTGTGTAAAATGAAAGCCGTGCGAGAAGCTGCCATTGTTCGTAATGTGAAAGTCTTCCAGCCGCATGGATAATGGGAAATTTTATTGCAGAGCTGAGGAGGGAGCGGCATTAGCATCTGTAGTCATGTGGGAAATACCACTACTGAAAATGCAAATCTAGGACTGATGGATTCTCCTAAACATAGCTCTTGGTTGACAGATTACGCAAAGTCCCTTTTCCATTCATGCCAGTGGAAGCGTTTTTAACTTTAAGATGCTCATCTGAGAATTTAACAGCCTGTTCTACGTACAATAAAATATCACTGTTGTTTCAGATGGAAACTTCCTGCATACATCAGATTCACTGCTTTATTGATCCTAGAAGGGAAATTGGCTCAGTTGCAGTCGCTCCCATTGTACAACAGTATAGAAATATCTCAGAGAATATAAAAATATGTAAGAAATACGTACATTATACAACAACATAACTCAACCATAGATACAAAACAATGTGAAATATGTAAATGTAAATATGTAAACTATGTGTATTTTGCTACAATAAATAGCAACTGTCTATAAGGAAATATATTTTTATATATATTTATTGTGCAACATTCTGCATAAAAAAACAAGAATAACTGAATACTAGAATACTACTACTGCTAATACCAATAATATAATAAGAACAAAAATAACCATACTAACAATAATAATAATAATATATAGTAGTATGTAGTTATAATAGTGTATAATACTACTAATAATGATGATAATAATAACAATATACTACTAGTAGTAGATTAATGCAGTATAAATAATGGACATATAGACTATAGTAACATGAATATAATGAACAGCGGAGGGAAACAGTCACACACGTTTGAGGCTCACTTTCATGTTATTTTGCAAACAGAGCAGTAACAGTGGGAGATGATGGAATTTGTTAATTAGTTAACCTGTTAATTAGCTCTGCTAAGGTGTAAGAAGTCACATGTAAGGCTTGCTGGAGGTCTATAAATAGAACAAATGAGAATTAGACTGAAATTCTCAGGTAAATGTGTGAGAAAGTGAATCACCTCGCAGAGGAAGCGATGGATTTTAGAGAAACTTGTGAAAATATGAAGCAATTTTGAAATTTAGTGGCATCACCAATCCAGCGAAGTTATTCGCCTTCATAGAAACTCCTCAATGCTAAAGCTCCTAAAAGACAAAAGCAGCCTTTTAGTATGAAATCAATCAATAGCGTTCTATGTAATTGTTGTATAATGAGTTGAAGAATCCGATCGTTTGTATTTTATTTGTCACGTGTGCTGTGATCCTCTCAAAGGTAATTATCAGAGTCAATTATTCACCTCTGCAAAGAGTTTGACTAATCTTTGTCACATCTGACTCGGACATAATCGCTTTCAGGTCTCCTACCGGGCAGAACAAAGCAAACAGCAGCACACAACAAGCCAGTTATAATTAAGCTTTGACAGTGAACTAACATGACCGCAGTGATTGGATTGATGTGTGGTTCTCGCAGAGCTTCAAAGAAATAACCTTAATTAAAGTTTTTGAACTTGTTTCCTCTGATAACTTGGACCTGTACAAAGTTTACCTCTTTGACTCCGAGCTGATTTCCTGGTTCTTCTCCTCTGTCGCATAATAACGTCTCCACAAAACTCATTGGCTTTGTCACCCTGGTAAAACTTTACGCTCCCTTGTCTTGTATGCGAACAGATTGTTTAACATTGTTAAAGTGGGTTGAAGTCTAATAGCAAATGTTGTAGTTTATCTTAAAATATGAGCCTAATGTGAATCCTCACCAGACGATGGACTTTAAAAGCAGGTTATTACGACCTTTATTTATGCTGATTCATAGGCAGCGACCTCTAGTGGCTGTAGTAATTATTACAGGAGCAAAGGAGGGTGACGGACCACAAAGAGCAAGAAAGTCTGCATTTGGAGGAAGGAGGGGTGGACGGACGGGTCAAACAAACACGGGACTTTCACCCAGAAGACCGCTGTTCATGTCCCAACTGAAACCAAAAGCCAACGTTTTTACTCACGTAACGTACTTATTTCAACCCTAAACATGTTTTTCTGGACCTAACCAAATACTTTTGCTGCTTACACGTATGCCAACTGCAACAATTTCACAACGTTTTCTACGTCAACAGAACCTCTGCCATGACTTACAGCTTGGTTGAAACATACAGAGAGCATGCGTGGTCTTGATTTGCATTTAGTAACAGGTCTGAAGAATCAACGGCATATCGTGCTGCTGTCTAGATGATGTTTTCCATGGTGACAGCTGCTGTTTTACATATGGAGCAGATGAAACAGGTGCTACTTTTAGGTGCACATCACTGCCAATGATTCACTAAAACCGTAGAGTGAACAATCAAAGGGACAAAGTATTGAAGGAACAGCATGGAGTAACATTAACATTTAGAAACCAGAAATGAACAAACATATTATCACACAGCGGCGCGAAGAAGGCTTCTTCTAGAATGGACACAAGGAAGACACCGTTTCTGTTCTGTTTCTTTGGACATTTCTTCAGACTGATGTGAATTATTTCCAAGGTTAGAGACCATCAGGGATCACTGGCTAGATGCAGCTCATTGAACTGCCATGCACATGATTTGAGCTCTGAGGGGAAATGACAGGTGAAAGGAAGTAGTTCTCATTGTTTTGGAAATATTATCTCCATGTTTCCAAATTAAAATGTATTCAAATTCTCATCAGGAAAACATTTGTTGTATTCAAAAGCTGATTCCACCAGAATGTGATGATTCAGTATTTAAATAATAACCAATGAAAAACGACAAAATCTCTTTCATTAGTGAGTATTAAACCCAAACATTTGTCCTTGAATGTTCACACAGCTCTTCATTATGTTACGAAAGTCTGCATTAATACCTTTTTTCCTTCACAGATGCATTTAATGAGCCGTCTGGCAGGCTATTTTTACACATTTCCTTTAATGTAAGCACACAGGGGGATCAGAAAACCAGACATGAAAAAAAAAAAAAAAAACTGAGTGCAAGATTATGCCAAATTACCGTCTGATACCTTATTGATCTCTGTAGGGGGGAAACAAACCAACCTCCCATTCCTTGTTGACATGATGGTCGGGGTCAGCTGTGTTTTACAGAGCAGCGCCCTTGAAGCAGTCAGATGGTCAGTAATCTGCTCAAGGACACATCAGCAGAGCCATGGCAGAGGATGAAACCTCAGCAGGTTGATAAACTGTAAGAGCTTAGTTCAATACAACACCTAACCCTAAATACATACATAAATGAGTCAATAATGCACGCACAAAATTTCCATTTTATTGTTTTACTGTCTTAACTAAGCTGAATTCACTCACAGGCATCAGACTGTTCACTGAAAGTTTCATTCATTTCCATTGCAAATGATTAGTTCTCCCTGAAATTACAGAGTTTAAAAGACATTTTGCCAACAGGAGAAGAAGAAATACCCTCTAATTTGGCCTTTGTGTTGTTTCATTACTTGCTCAGACCTTTGTATATTAATAAAACTGTAAAGTATGCAGACTGACTGAAAAACAGTGATTAATTACACATTACTTCTTTCCATTCTTCAGGCTGCATTCAGTGATGTTTGACTGCTAGCAGCCAAAAAGACAAAACATCTCACAGAAACACAGAGAATGCATGAAGTTACCGTGAAGTGAAAATTAAATAGCCTAATGATCAAAAGATGATGTGATTAACATCTGGTGCTTTAGATTAACTGCTGATGTAGTACAAAAACGTGATATTTACAGTTCGTATTCGTGGCTTTTCCTCTCCCGTGACTCTGTGGAGGGTACATTCCTGCAGCAGTGTCACCTCCATGACTCATTACTGCAGTGACTCCAGAGTAATTGCTGATGAAGTTCTGCGATTGCTCTCCGTGATCTCTGGCACGCGACCAAACTTGCCACCCCGAGCTGTCGTGGGTTGTTAGAGCACGCTCCACCACGGATAGTCCTTATCTGAAGAGCCAGAGGAAGCTATCAGACCTAAATTCCATACAAAGCCAGTTATCATATAATGAGCCCCTGATCATCATGATGAAAGTGACGGCAAGAGTGATGTTGGCCTGGTGGTATTTCATTTCCCCAGCGAGGGAAATGATTGCATTTTGGTGTATTTCTGACCTGTATTGTAGTTTTTGTTGCAATCTTTCATGGGATTGACAGTATTTCTTACAAAGCTCACTGGGATTTGAATCTTTCTTGATCAGACACAGTTCCTGGAAGATTTATTGCTCCTGTTATGTTGAGTCCTCTTATCATAAACTCTAATGCAGATTTTGATTTATTTGCTCAGATTGATAGTGATACATAAATGTGTGTTAGGGTGACCTGCATTCTGTGTGTGTGTGTGTGTGTGTGTGTGTGTGTGTGTGTGTGTGTGGGTGGTTTGCCTCGTCCTTGATGCCAACCTCAGAGGTGATAAATGGGGCCTGTCCCTACTCGCTCATCGACAAGGCCAGACTCTGTGAGGCTGTCTTGCGATGATAATGGTTGCGAACGGGTGATAAAGCAGAGAACTGATGCACCTCAAGCCTCCATTTCCCATGAACCCCAGAGATTTACTGTGGTGTGCTGCGGGGATGTCCTCTTTCCATTTCACCGGCAGCACATGAAGAATCATTCTGTGTTTCTGTCAGCTTTGGCAAATACTTCAACCACTGACGTGCTTCCTATATTTGTTGCTCTTCTACTGACGTTCTCACTCAGTTTTGCACCATTGGACTATTGGCGACATTCAAAAGAAGCTAAACAACTAGATGTTCCTTATCATCTCAAACAGGTACAAAAAAATGAACAATTTACCCCCAAATCAAAAATGCATTTTTCTTCTTGCCTGCAGTGCTATTTATCCAGATAGATTGTTTTGGTCAGGGTTGCCGAGTTCTGCAGATAACAGCTGCAGAGATGTCTATCTCCTCTCAAATATAATGGAACTAGAAGGCACTCTCCTAGAAAGAAAAGAGTTTCTAGCTGCATGAAACAGGGTAATTTCTGGAAAGAGGCATTCCTGTTGAGTTTTTCACAAGCTGAGCGCCATTTAGTTCTGTTATGTTCCAGAGATGGTAGACGTCTCTACAGACGATAGTTCCAGAACTTACACCAAACCATCAATATGGATAAAGAGCACTATGGGTAAAATTTGAGGGTGAATTGTCCCTTAAACACACGAAAAGTTAAGTATGTGTCTCCTGCTCATCAAAGAATATGATGTCTTTTCAAAGATTATCAAATATTTAGCAAAAGAAATAAGGCAACACACAGTGAACTATGCTGGAAAGCTGCTTGTTAACATGCTTGCTTTCATTTTCGCCACTTGGATAACTTCATTCAGGCAGTTCAGTTTTGTGCTCAAGGACATTTTTAAAGGCTCAGTTAAACCATTGCAGGCCTCCTCTTAACAACATGAATGTGGGAATGAAGGCAATGAAAAGGAAAGGGCTCCATGTCTTGCTCAAGGACACTTTACAGGAGATTGAACTTGGCACCATTCAGCGATGAATAATCTTTCCCTGGTCAGCCCGTCACTCTCGGCAATACACGAGCAATTTTCTGCTCTGAACAGGGTTTTCTCTACTTTTACCCAAAGTGTTGTTATAGCTCTCCAAGGACAACTGTGTTCCAAAAACCAAACCAGTCTCCCTGATAAAGTCAATAGTTGTCAAGGACCGGCACAGACAGCACAGTGTGAAAAGTGACTCAGTGCTGCTCTAACAAAAGAGGGTTTTTTCATCTTTTCAAGGTCTGACATTGATAAAACTTTGTGTAGGAGTCGAAACACAGCCACAGATCTGTGAAAGCATCACGATGCAGCCATGACTTCAAAAAGAAGTTGTCGAGATGTGGACGTGGACACAAGTGCTTTCCAAACGCCCGTACTGATACCCGATTGGTTGTTCTGCCTCAGTCACACAGTGTTACCTCTGCACATGATCAACAAATCCAGGAAGACCATGAGAGTGAGCCCGGCCAGCGGTGCTGTGTGCATCGTGCTGAAAAATATTCGGCTCATTCAGATAATTCGTTAATTTGTTTGTAACATCCTCGTCACAATGACAGTGAACGTAATGGCTTCGTCTAGTTGTTAACTTTTCGTGCCTATTAATACGAGTGGATAGCTCATCGATAGACTGCCTATTTTGTAAACATGTTGTCAGTAAATGTTCGTTCAGTATCTACATTTTCGTCACTATGTTAATGGAAAATACGCAATTTGGTCGGCATTACTTCTCCTCCAAAGCGTGTTTGCTGCTGCTAATTAATGTATATAAGCGTAATTTGTAGGAAGCAGGGCTGCTCGAGGTAAACATCTGGCTCGTTGGCCCATTTTCTTCAGGAGTCAGTCGCCCACTTCGCCTGGCAGGTAGTGCACAGCGGGTTTATCAGAGCGTGTCTGCTTAAAGCTGATTGCTGCGGTTGCTTTTAACAGCGTTGATGAGGATAAATCACACGGCCTGGAAAGCTGAAACATCTTGGAGGCCACTGGACGACAGAAGAACATAGCTAATATTTCCTGCTCAGTCGTGTTGTTTCTGCCTCGTGGTACAGTTCCCTTGGTGGTCTTTCCGCTGGGACCACCTTCGTACCCAGCCCGGAGCAGGAGGCTGATGATGATGGTCTGGACGGCCAGTATGGGCCGGGGGGTGGGGGGGCTGGTGGGGGTTGGAGCAGGGACCTGCCGGTCGACAGCCGTGGGACTGCTGAGGACTGGTGACAGATGGGAGAGCAGGAACACAGAGTCCTTGAGCAGGTCCTGCTGTTTCCTCTCTGTTGCTCCATCACTTTTTTTCTGCAGTATCTCCGTTTTCTCTCTGGTTCTCACGAAACGTTTGCCTTCTCGTAATTTCCTCATACCTTCTCTCTCTTCCTCTCAACTTTCCCCTGATATGGCTTCCACGATTGTCATTCACTCATCACCATTTTCACTCTCTCTGCTTTGTTCCTCCCTTCACGGCTCTTTCCTTCCAGCCATTATTCCTCTTTTCTCTTTCCTAAATACTCCTCGCTCTCTTTTCTTCTCTAGTGCTCTTCATCATCGTTTTCCATATCACTCTCGGCTCTTTCATCTGCCCCAGATTTTTTACTTTCAGTCTGTCACTCTCTTTTTTCTTACTTATGCACGATCATTCCCTCCATTGATCTCTCTAATTTGCCGCTCTGTGGTGAAGATAATCTCACCCTCGTGCTTCTTAACCTTCGTTTTCCGTCCTTGTTTTTGTCTGTCCTCACTTTCAGCTCCCTCCCTCCTCGTTTTTCTCTCGCCGCCCTTCTTCGTGTGCCTTTGGGCTCCACAGGGGACTCTTCTCATATGGCTTCACCCATCCTTCAGCACGAAACATGCAACTCATGCACACACACACACACACACACGCACACACAAGTGGAGACGCTCTTGGAGGCCAAATGCACCTGGAGGACACACACTCGATTAGACTGTGAGAGCCCACAGCGACTGCACACACTTACTGTGACACACACACACACACACACACATCACGTAGCACAGATCCATGGAGGAAATCAAGAGCTGTACATTTTGTTCTCATTCTTGAACACCCAGCAGACCGTCATCCACATACACACACACACACACACACACACACACACACCGAGCACCACTGGGTCTTTTCCTTGTCCTCATGTTTTCACAGTCTAATCCACCCACCCATAACTTCCAAACTTCTCCCTGATTTCTCCTCTTCTCACCAAGCAGAGGAGCCTTCTCTTAATTTAAAATTAGCCCTCAGGCCTCAGCTGCCCTAAAAAGTCCCATTAAAGCAGTGATGAGTTAGCATGGCGGACTAGCTCTGCACGCTCATGGTGGGGATGTCACTAAACAGGTTAGGTTTGTAATGTGGAGTAATGGGAAGACTTAAAACATGGATTTTATGTGGCTGAGGGGATGGCGTTGATTGTCTGTCTGGGCTCCAGCTCAAAACCATTTCCTTGGTCAACACCACTGACAGCAGAATTAACCCACCATACATGTTTTTGATGGTGGGAGAAATTGATGCAAACATGGGGAAAGCATGCAAACTCTGGGAACTGACAGTGCAAACCACTGAGCCACCGTGCAGATGCTCAATACCTATGGGATGGATTGCCATTTGTACAGGTGTGCACGGTGCCCAGAGGGAGAGTCCTCATGATTTTGGTGATCCTCTGACCTACCAGCAGGTTGACATTTGCAGTTCAGTGTGAAACGTCTCGACTGTTGATGGTTTATGATGTAAGTTGATGCATCTGTACATGATCCTTGTGAACTTTGCTCCGACATCATCATCAGGTTAAATTAATTGAATAGCGGCCAGATTATGAAATTTGATGGTGTATTAGATTTTTGAGCTCAAAGGTCCACATACTTTTGGGGAATTTCAGTGAACATAAACAGAACTTTATTTGCAGTTACCTTTTAAACAGTCACAAAGTTGCCTTGTATAGCTTGAGCATTGTGTTGAGGGATGAGTTATTCATCATGCTCTCTAATTAAGCACTTTAGTCCATGTTTCAGAGTTTTCTAACCATAGCCGAGGCCCTCAGCTCTTCCTTTGGAGCTTTCTCGCTTCGCTTACCGTTCCCAGACTCCACAGCTGGCAGCGTTTGAAGACACCAAGGCTTTTGGGAATGACAACTGTCTCACGCCGCTACACAGCAACTTTGTCACAATCAGACGAGCTAATTAGCCCCGAGCAGCGAGATTAGTCATGTGGAGGTTTGGGAGAGGCAATGCAACATGTGAAGTGCGAGAGATAAAGTGCAATCATTGCAAAGACGTAAAAATGATCAGCAGTGGACCCGAGATAAGAGGTGTCTGATATTACAGCTAATTTATACAGAAGGTTATATGATTTGCCCAACTTGTGAACTAGACTGTGCCTGCACGCTGGACCAGGAACATTTAGAAAGCAGGATGTTGTGCTGCACAGGTTACATAGGTTTGATCCCTGCAAAAGACTGTTTCACCTAAAAGTCTAAACCTCAGAAAGACCTAAAGAAGGTAAATCTTTGATTTTAAATAAGAGTTACAGTAGTAATTACAGTGGAACCAGACAAATCGAGACCAGGTTAAACACAATTCGACACATTTTCCAACTATTATGACTATAGTTGTCAGATTGAGGTACTCTAAGGTTAAAAATATTGCATTATATCCATATTGTAACCCAATTTTATAGACTTTGCTTGCACAAATTAACATTTCATTGTCAGTGCTAATGAGGAGGTGAGAATAGGTCATGATGACAAGTGGAAAGATATAACTAAAAAAAAAAAAAGCCGAAGCTCGAACAAGATATAAAGCATGTCGTGCTATTTTTAATTTGAATCTGCAGACTCTAAAGTTGAACAAGTTTTAATTTCAAACGTTTCTCTGTTCAGCGTAGCCAAAGAAGAATATATTATCCCTGAAGTGATGAGGGATACTCTCCATCAGAGTCTCCTCAGCTTCTGTAAAGATTGCTATGCATACAAGCTTTGTGAAATCTCCTCAAGCTACCAGCAACAAAGCCAGAGAGAAAACTTTACAGTCCTGTTCAGCGGTTCAGTTTGGCCTGGGGCGAAGCACAGGCACAGACTGAATCTTTAACACATATTCGTCTGTGTGGCACTGCGAGAGAGTAACTCTGTGAGGTACAAAATGTATGACGGAAACAGCTTCTCTGATGTATTAGTAGCTACTGCAGTTTTTATGAAGTGTGTATGGAGATGAGACTGATCATGGTTGATATGAGGCCACCAGTTTCACAAGTCAACATGAAGTGTTCGACACCTTAAGGTGAAAACACAGTTTAAATTTAGACTTTCCTCATTTTTTATTCACAGTAGGTGCAGTAACTCCATCAATTATTGATAAATAATAAAAATAGAGCACAGTGTTAAGAGGCTGAAAATTAGCAAGCTGCTCGGTGAGAGTCTCAGAAACTGGCGACGCCCCCTCTGGTACTTTCATTTTGAAGATAAACCAATCAGGAGAAAGCAAATCTCCATCCCACCAACCATTTCCAGACATTTTCTCGAGGCGGGGCTTAAAGAGGTGGATGTGTATCATTAGAAGTTTGGTTTTAAATTTCTGATTTTGTGTGCTTTTATTTCTATTTAAAACTTCCATAAATACTAAACAGAGAGTTTGAAGGTGAAGTGGAACCATCATCACGTCTTTGTTATGAGTTTGGTTATAACATTTGGTTTAAAGCTGCAGAAAATGATGGACGTGCACTTTTTTTTTCCAGCATCATGAATGAAAAGAATGGGTTTTCATGTCTGATATATCTGATGACTTTATGTCTTAATTTGATCCTTTGTAGCACACAAAAGGCTGGTGACAAGTGTTTGAGTCAGTGTGTGGTCGGGGGGATGATTTGTTCGGAGAAACCAAACATGTATTCTTTTGATTTTTGCAGTAAAGCCACTGATTCCAGACTATGTCACTGTTTATTTGACACGTCACACTGACATGAAACAGCCTCTGTGGAGCAGCCATAATGCATTCTTAGCCTGCCGACATGTCATGTGTTCAGCACATGAAGGAGTTAATGAAAAAACAAGAAACATCAACATGTCTGTTTATTAATTAGCAGTCACCCCGCTCCATATGACTAAGGACCGGGGCTTGTCCTGGTCCGTCAACACGGCAAGTTCGGACTGCAGCCAAGAACCTCAAGGTCACCGCTGTCTCATCAATTTCACGGCTGAAGCAGATGGCTGTGTCTTTGAGTCGTTCCTCCAGAGAGCCTGCGAGGCTCGGTATAGCAGGCGAGCACAGACCTTGGGTGCAGACAGAGGCGCTAATAGCAAAAGGAAATGTGCCGGACTCACAGCAGGGCGAGAGCCAGACTTATTTCAGATTTGCCCGGTGTGGTCCAGGAGGTCCAGTTCTTGTTAAAATCAATTTCTTTCCTGAGAGTTGGAAGTGAGCACGAAGTCGTGAGTTCAGGGTTCGTCAGGCCACCGTGAGCACTGGCTTGTTTCCAGCCGCTGAGCTGGAAAGAGAAGCTAATGCCTCAGGAGTGAGAACAAAGCACGGCAGGAGCAGCTCAACACGCAGGATGACACTCAAGATTAGTCTGTGCAACTTCCTGATTAGAACTATGGCCTTTGGAGTTGTTGTAGTTTCGATGATAATACCAGCATTTGTTTTTAAGGGTTTTTCTTAAGCAGCAAAAGCGGCAATGTTCTTGCTGCTCAGAGTGTAATGAGACTAAATTATGGTAAGAGTGCTGCAACACTTGAAACAAAATGGAGCAAGGCAGTTATTGTGCAGATCTTGTTTAAGAAGAGGGTAATATACCATTTATTCTGAGGCAGGGAGACTGTGATGCGAAGGCCTGTTCTCTGGGGAGCCTTGCATCTGTTCCTGTGTCTGTAACGGACAGGGATGCATCACACTTGTGAAAACACTTTGCTGAAGCACAAAAAAATGGCATCAGAACAGGAACTGACAAAACAAAATGTGTACTGTGAAGGACTTATCTGTCTCTGTGGAGGGTGTTTTCATGTTATACAAGAATGAATGGCAGCATCGGAGTCCTGGCAGCTCCAACAGTGTTTACACCAGCACACGTTTCTCATCACTGCCAACATTTTCTTTCTTTCTGCATCTGCAATGGTTGCTGCAGTATGCTGATTGTAATTGTGGCACATTATGGATGTGCAGGTGAGGCAACTCTGATGTTAGGATCAGGGAATATGGGGTGCACAGCCATCCACCACCACAACCATCACCTCCTTACTCTCCACCTCCCAGCCTGAAAGACATACTTGTTCCTGGGTCAGCACTGGATGCAAAGTGCAGAATTGTTCAATATGAATGTAATTGCTATGGATGCAGAGCCGTATAATGACATATGAAGCGTGTTATTTGATGCCCGTAGCTCTCACCAGACTCTCCACACAGACTAAAGAGGCCAAGATACAGCAAGGTGTCCGTGCCTGAGACAGCTAAGCCAGACTTCATCAAGCAGAGAGCTTAATCAAAACTGTTTTTCAGCATCTTTCCTGACTCTCCCTTATTAAAAGCCATTACATTTACATTTAAAATGTGATCTGGTGCTACGATCCAGAGAAAGTAACAGTCAACAACGACATGCTTGATCTCTTGTTTAGCATATCTAACAAGGACAGACAGGAGATGGGATCAGTAGCAGAGTGAGTCTCGGGCTCTGTTTATTGTGATCCTCTCAAACAGCACTCCAAGCCTTTTGTTCTCAGGTCTTGACCCACAGTCCAAGTGGACGCTTTGCATGAGGATGTAAATTCCTTCTGGAGACAGCAAAGCTCAAAGGGAGCAGCACAAAGACAGTCTAGGGAATTGCTAATAATTTATTTCAGTGCCTTTTATCTCAGGCTTTTGTTCGTGGCGTTCACCTCTTGTCCCTTCTATTGCCAAACACTTTTGTCTTTGGTTCATTCAAGGGCACATTGAGCTGCTCTTTCACTGGCCTGGAAGAGGACTCAAATACGAAGCAATTTCTATTGAATTATCCAAATCTTAGACGTACCACAGCTCACATCAAATGCTCATCAAATTCCCCGATAGCTGGGATCTATTATGTGCAATTACCACCAATTGCTCGAGTCTCGTTAAAAGATTTCTGCTTGACATTTGTTTCATTAATCACTTTTCTTTCTCTCTGTCACCACTGACAACAGGGGCCACCAAAGACATGGGCAAGATGCTTGGTGGGGAGGAGGAGAAGGATCCCGATGCCCAGAAAAAAGAGGAAGAAAGGCAAGAAGCGCTGAGGCAACAGGAGGAGGAGAGGAAGGCCAAATATGCAAAAATGGAAGCAGAGAGAGAAAACATCCGACAGGGCATCAGGGATAAGGTAAGAAAAAAAAAAACCTCAATACACCGAGCATGATAACAAGTGGAGAAAGGGAAAATTCTTGTTTGCAGGAATGTTTACTCCCTTGTTGACTCCCCGGAGGCGCAGCCTACATTTCCATAAGAAAAGTTGGGAGCTGATCAGTTCTTCTATGTTAGCTGCTGCTCGACCTCTACAGCTGAGCTCTGTGTGACTTTCTCAAACCGACAAGCATTTCCACTTCCAGTCCCGGCTGGCCAGGTGTGTAGAGGCGTGAAAGTAAGCAGGATATGAACTTCTCTCTCTTTTCTCACACAGCGACGTCTGTCACTTCTCGTGTGAAAAACCCAGCATAACGCCACGAGAGACTTTCTGAAAGTCTGCATTCGCCTGATTGATCATGTTCAGCCCGCCCTGCTTTTTGCTCTTTTGAGTGTGACCATACCGAAGCCTAAATGTTGTCTGGATTACTTTTTTTAATTAATGACAGTGTCGTTATATCAGACATCCTCGGAAAACACTCATTTGAATATCCACTCTTTCAACAAAAGCAGAATTTCACCCAAATTACAAGAAGACGTAGACGTATCTTTACACATTCAGCACGTCTTGTTTTATCCTGTCATGCAGATGGATTGAGTGTAAATCGGCAAAATAATGGCAATAATTAGTTTAGCAAAGAAGCTCGACAGCAGCGTGTCTTTCTGGAGACAATGTCTTATTGTCGAAGATGGTTGCATATGAACTTACCAGGCAGGAGACTCGATGCTAAATACAGAAAAATTTGGACTCCAGTTTAGGTTGTTGTCCTCTCTCATATACTTAGTTTACTTTAAATGATTACAGACTGGACAGGTTTGTAAATCCAGGTGTGCTGTATGCTGTATTTTCGTGTCTTACTGACCCTTTTCTTGTCTCGCCAAGACTGTCTCATCTTTGATAAATTCATGCTTTATTCAAAGCTAATAAAATGTTAATTGATGGTATCAGAGAGTCGGCAGCTTGCAGTCAAATGCTCCTCTTGACATTGCTAATGTTTCACTGAATATTTGACTTGAGCACTCTTTGAGGGCTCTCAAGCAGCAGTTAAAACTTTTCCATGTGCAGCCCTTGTAAAGCTATCTTTGGAGTTTAAGGATCAGCTCTGCACTCCACTGCATCCCGGCAATTCTTTGGTTTTGGAACAATTGTGAAAGAATAGAGTGGAGGGAGCGATATGACAGCATGTCTTTGGAAAGTGTTTGATTATAGCGAGTGGAGAGGGGCTGAGTAAGCGTGACTGCCTTCACTTCAACTGACACAGGCCTTTGTTACTGTGGAACAAGCCTCAGAGCGAGAGAGGGAGAGCGACTAAGACGGATTGCAAGGGAGTGAAACGGAGGAGCACGGAGGGAAAGCAGAGAGCAAACAAGGGAGCAGAAGGAGACGCAGAGGAGATATCCACCAACCAATCACACCAATGTTATTTTCTGTCTCGAAGGAAGGGAGAAACATTTTGGTGTTGAACTAACACACATGACTTCACTTCTTATGCAAAAGTGACTCCAACATTCAGCTAACCAGGCTGCTCTGTTTGTCTAAATTCTGAGTAGCAACTATTTGCATTAGTTTATAGAGGATTTGGAGAAACATAATGCCTCCTGTACAGTGTACAGTCAATATTAAGCCAACAACCTTGATTTAAGTAAAGAAAAGCTAATGATCACATTGAGTGATGTGACTGTCTGTAGCATGCTAGCATTTGCTTTTGAAATTTAGCAGTGTGTGTTTGTATGTACGTGTAGTTGTAGTATAAATATTTCATACATAGAAAGATAGAAGCAGTCAGGTCATGGGAATCCGGTTAACTGGTCTGCAGTTATCCAGGTATTGGACAGACCGTCTCGTCTCTCTTTCACTGATCGTTTTATTTGCTGCAGCTTCCTGTTGATCGATTGTTGCCCCACATTGACTTCATGCTATAGCAACATTTTTTTTTTTTTTCGCTGGAGCACCTTGTTAGCCGACAGGGGATGAAGAACTTAGAGGAGAGGGAGCCCCAGGGTCTCACTGGCTGCAGGATGAATCCTTCAAATCCACTGTTGAGTCAAATATTGGACCAGAATACAAGCAACTGTCAAACCAGCTGCTATTATTTGTCGATCTGCTTTGGCTTTGAAAGTGCTCCATTATAAACATTCATCTCTTTATCATTTACAAATCATGTTAAGTCTCCAGGCCATCACTCACATATTAGAGAACATCTCCTTGTTTCTTTGGAGGAATTTCTTAAAAACAATGGTTTAATCGTGACAGAACACATTATTGAGTAGTGCCAAAAAAACAGTGTGTTGGCATACTTTCTGACTTTTTGTTCCCTCACCAGTGCTAGCGCTCCAATGTAAAAATACAAAATCATCCTACCCTCCATGCACATCTTCACCATGGAAATGCACACTGGTAGTCGTCCTTTAAGATATTTACTGGTCTAGAATCACCTTAACGGGCGCCTGGGAGAGCAGCAAAGAGGTCACGGAGGAGTCTGGCTCATTTTCCGCATCTCTGCCTCAAGATCAACCATCATTCAGCCTGTTGACCTTCCTGTGCTCTGCAACCTTTTCCTTGCAGTGCAACTGTATTGATTTTACTTAAGGACCACACACAAACAAAATGTAGTTAAGGTAACAGCAGACACAGACCCAGAAAGAGACTGGTTTTGACATTGTCTTGAAACTGGAATTCATATCACCCTGTGTCTCCAGCTGTTCAGATTAATAAAAGCTTCAAGTTCAATTAGGAAGCAGCATTTAAACTGACGTGGAGCATTAGTGATGGATTGTCTGAGCTTGTCCAGACTTGTTTCAAGTTGTTGTCATTGTGCAAAAAGCTTTTATCATCAAAATATCCATTTTGGAGCTTTTCCAAATGTTACGTCTCAGCAGGATTTGGACTCAATAGCAGACACGCAGACAGGGAGAAAGGGTAAAGTAGGAATTTATTGAATGGATAATGAAGGGAGACTCCAGATATGGAGGAAACAAGTAGCTGGGGAATCCTGGGAATAGCTTGTGAGGCACGAGGTACTGAGGTGGAGAGCAACTCAGGGATACACTGGAGTGCACAGAGCTCAGGTGGTGGTGGAGGCACAGGTGAAACTAAGTGGTGACGGTTGTGGACTGGAGGCAAGACACTGGGCGGCCTGGTGGCAGAGACGCTGCCTTGATTTTCCCTTGATTGTCTTTGTAACTATACCACTAAGCAGCAGAAACAATCGAGACCATTGCAGTCCACAGTCTTAAAGCTGTGCTTGATTGTGATGAGTCCCAGCTGTGTTGGAGGCAGCTCCCAAGACACCTGGAGAACCACGCCCACCCTCTGCCAAGAAAGAAAGCACAGGAAACAAAGGCCCACACCTCTCCACAGTACAGTTTTACCAGAGCTTTACTGTATCTCATGGTCCTCATCAGTGTATTTTTTATTTTGTGTTACAGAGATTGCTGAGTTTCAATCAAGGTGCTGGTAAAACAGATTTCCCAGCTGCTGTTGTTCCCTCTGATGTTTTAAATAGTGATGTTGTGCTCTTTCTCCTCTAAGCACACTCTTGATTTAATAGAAGTCTGTTGGGGCCCAGGGTTTTGTAAGCTAATCGTTAGCGTCCATTATACCTACTGAGATCCTGTAATTGGTACATAAAATATCCAGGAAGGTCAATTTAGACAAAGCAGCAGTTAAAACTACCAGGTACTTTCACGAACACATGAGCAAAAGCATGAAAACCCAAATTTCTGTTCAGATCTAACGTCACACCTAATTGCAGAAATTGTGACTGCTGTTCATGCAGGACTCAGACAGCTACAGTACACTGCGCTTAAACTTCACCAGGGAGCAGCCTGAAGCTAATTCATGCAAATGAAGAAATGTGACTTACTTTGCAAGAGCAGTAATCATTTTCAACCAATTTACCTCAAATGCATGAGATGATCATGTGACGCCTCACGCGCCTCTATCTTTAGAGTAAAAGCGGCCACATTTTGAAGTCCGCTGAAGTGCTCATCGGTTTCTCTGCTGATTTTGAAGTGAGGGCAGAAGTTGCTCCCAGTTTTATTCTAAACATAGAAATCATATGGTGTTTCAGGTACAAGGAAATCACATTTTTGTCATAGTGCTTCATGTCCACATCCATTTACAGTTTCTCATTGACTTGTGAAATAACTGCAACAGTTAGGGTTAGGGCCTGGGCAGAGGAACACTTCACGGTAATAATCATGTGCTGGTTAAGTGCTTTCCGAAGGCAACTGGACTTGCTTTACTGACTGGTGGACATTTATCCTCCTGCAGGATTGAGTCTGGTGACTTGATGATGATGGTCGGGTGGGTCAGTGACTCATATCTGACCTCAATGACTCCCAAGTGAGAACAATCCTGCAGGAGGATAAATGCCTGGGACTCCCCACCAGTCGGTTAGAACTGAAGACGTCTCTTGGATGAGAGGCCTTAAGGGGGAGAGGTCTTCTAGAACCTCGAGCAAGTCCAGTTGCCTTTGGAAAGCACTTAGCACCATGACCTGGATGAATGAGTCTTCACAGACACTGGTTTAATACGTGATCAAATATAGAAGGGGCATTTTCTCAGTTGGAGCAAAACCAGAGCTCATTACTGGACGTAATTTACTGTAGGTAAGGTCTGTGCAAAGTGCTTAAAGGAATAGTTCATTACATTTTGGGAAATCCACTTATTTGCTTTCTTCTAATAAACTGCCTCCCAGCTCCAGTTTCATGCTGGACAAAAATGAGAGTGGTCCTAATAATCTTATGCTTATTCATGACTTCAGACCAACCCTTCCCATCTGGACAGGGATTAATATCGCTGCCTGTTCGTCTTGTCTCTGTCCTGTGCAGTACGGCATCAAGAAGAAGGAGGAGAAGGAAGCCGAGGCAGCGGCTGCTATGGAGCAGGCCTCCGAGGGCAGCCTCACCCGCCCGAAGAAGGCGGTTCCCACCGGCTGCGGCGACGAGGAGGAAGAGGAGAGCATCGTGGATACGGTCATGAAATTCATCCCGACCCCGCTCATGGATATGTTCAATAAAAAGTAACAGTGTTTTGGGTGAAATATGATTAACTTCTTACAGCATTCATATAACCAAGACTAATGCCGTACCTTTCTTCACCCCCACACCCCGCCCGCCCACCCCTTCAACCCAACTTCTAAGTGTTCCTGGAATTGATCAACGTGCCATGACTTTGCCCTTGATTTAATCTGATCTCTGATGGTGGTACGTACTTTGTAATGTTTCATACAGAGCATCTTTCTCGATAACCAGTAATTATAACTCTATCCTAAAAGTACGTCACACCTCCACAGATCTTTACTTCAAGGCAAATCTTATGCCATGTTTTCAAAATGTCACGCACTTAGAATAAGACCAGACGTCACCCATCATCCACCCTTTTTGTTTGTAAATAGCCTCGGGTTATACAAAAGAGAACTATATAAGAGTGAAATGTGACATATAACAAGATGACTAAGAGTAAAAGCCATATTTTTAACGTTTAAGAAATTATCCAAATCATATCAAAATTTAATTGAATTTTTCTGTTATGTTCTTGCTAATATTTGATACATACAATGTATATAAATAATTGCATTTTTATTAGTTCTCCGTTGTGAGGATTCACCCCATAAAGTGTCCCTCATGTTGGCATCGGTTTATTGTGAATGTGTAATATGAGCACTGGTAGAGTCAAAACAACACCTGTAAACCCAGAAAGTGAAAGAATTCATTAGAAATCAGGCGTTTTTTTGGTTTTGTTTCCTCTTTTTAAGCATGCAGTAAATTTTTGTGAAGTGAAGAACACATATGGAAACCATTTTATTTGTTATGATGAAGCAAAATACATTGATATTTGAGGCAATAACTGGTTTTCCATTTTTATTTAATTGACATCTCACCCCCCACGTACAGCAGGCGATAATTGACTTTGTGTCTAAAATGTTCTTCCATGGGGAAAACTCTAAATGTTCGGCATCCATGAAGTTTGTCTCAAAGCAGTCAGATGAAATTCTTACTGTAAATTCACGTTTGTGCTTTGAACGTTCAGTTTTTGCGTCCTGTGGCAGGTGTCGCTCGCTCTGCTTTTGCAGTACGACGTGCACATTTTAGACCAGGCTAGTTCATTTAGATTTCTGTTGACATTTCCATCGATTTTTTTTAATATATATATATAAAAAAAGAAGAAACTTCACAAACACAACTATGTTGTGAACACACTATGTGAACAGACAGTGACAATAGTGCAATATATTGTTCGAAATGAGGTTGTCCTGTGTCCGTTGGTTTAACTGATGGGAGTGAAGTCCCAAATCAGCAATAACAGACAATCTTCATTGTTGTGTGTGTAGACTTACTCCTTAATGTGTTAGTCGATGTTAAAGGCACAGATGTGTCCGCATAGTGACAGTGAAGACATATTTGATTCAAAAAGAGAAAAGGGGGAAGGTGGGACGATTTGTTCTGTGTCGTGAAAAACGTTCAGTCATATGTTGCAGGATGACGAGCACAACCAGGATCAAATCACAAAGCAAACAGCAGGTTTTCAAAGGCAGACATCGACAATACACCCAGAGACACGAGATGAAATAATGAGGGACTTTTTAAAAAGCTCCACGACCACAAAAAACCTTCACCTGCTCCCACAGTCCAGTCTGTCCTGCCGGTCAATGTAATGGCACAAATTTAAAGGGATAGAATTAAATGTTTCTCCATATGCCTTTTCTTTAATTTCTCCTTCATTCCACAGTGTCTTGTTAAAACATTCCAGATATTTCAGACATTCCACCAGATTTGTGCTGGTAACACTAGATCTTGGATATTTACCGTAGTCCTCAGTCGATGCCTTCGTTAGCCTACAAGTACATCACAATGAATCGATCTGATGTTGTTATAACCCGACAGTAGACGCCGAGTGAATCGAATATACGTGAAGATTCAGAGTGGTTTTAGCTGCCATGTACAGAGAAAAAAATCCCTCCTGAAGCTGAAGGGAAAGCCTAAATGTGCTGTTAGCAGAGGTCAGTTAAATCTTGTGATAAAATTTTGTTAGAAAATGTTTTCGTGATTCACATGCGCACAGTAGCTGTAGGCGTGAGAAGGTTCTCTAAACCCGCTTTCTTTGTCACATGGCCACCGTTTCTATTAAGCTCGCTAAACATGAAATGAAACTAATTCTGAACTTGTGCATTCCTGTGGCATAGACGAGGGAAATGTACCTTTTATCGGCGCTTTGTGAGCTCTGTGATCATGTTGAATATATTAAAAAAAATCATTGGGCGCATTGTGGTAAGGTCACTCGTAGAGCATATTTATCGAACTTTCTGTGATTTTACTGTACTTGTAAACTGCCTTTGCCAGCCTCCGTTCAAACAGCGTGTTAGCATTTAGTTAGCAACCAATGTTTACAGTAACAAACATGCATCAACAACACTCAAACCCATCATCAGAGCAGTTATCCAATCAAACCAAAGAATAGCGCTGGTAGTTGTAGACTTAGACAAGAAGTTTCATTCTATTGATTTACTGCATGTCTTATTTATTTTGAAATTCTCAGGTATTCTTGCTTTAAGTTTTAATAGAAGTTTAAACCATAACTAGCCTTCTCTTAGCATAATTAGCCTTCTCTGCTAAAAAATCAACAATTTCTTTGCCAGGGGCCTAGCAAACCTACGCCTACATTAATGATAAATCACATATATCTTGTTTGGCCCACAAATATTCCAGAAAGCTACAATTACTGCCCAGTCAACCCATACATACGACTTTCCCAGCAACAAAACCTTAGCAAACGTCATAGTGTGTGTAGTTCTTCAGGCTACCAGTGAGTCTTTTCCAAACTGGCGTGCTCTGAAATCAGATCAGCACGTCATCCATCAACAGCATCATAACATCATTCATCAGCATCTTGTCAATGCCAATTGATTGCGCTCTAAATGGCTTATAGACCACTGCCCAAACAAACTGCCCAAGTCATGCGTAATCAATATTTAGCCGTCCAGTAGACTCCAGCGTTCACCTGGAAGTCGCTCATTTGTGCCGCTCATACAGCCATTGATATTATAAAGAAACTGCCTGAAGTTATTCCACGTTAAAAAATACTCCTTTGATGTGACTTGAATGTAACTGTCTGATGTTTCTCTCTCCTTGCATCTGTCTTTCTCTGTTCTGTATGTGTTGAGAAGATGCTTACTCTCGTGCAGTATTTTTTTTTTTTCTTTCTCGTCTGTAGCCGGTCCTGTTTCCGTCCTCTGGTGGTTGGTATTTTGAAAAAAAGACAAAAACAACAACAACAAAAAAAAGAGTTCATTTGGTGTATTCTTTTGTACTGCGAAATCTTCTCACCCTTCTCCCTCCTTCTCTCCCTCCCTCTCTATCTCCCTATTTGTTGACAAAATGTATGCATGCTTATGGTGTGCGATGTAGGCAAGGTCGTTGATAAAATCGTTTTGTGTCTCCTCTGTGTTCAAAGCTCCACCTGTTAGCCTCACTGCATGCCATTTTAGACAGAGATTTCAGTCTGTAACTTTCCTGCAAAAATGGAATCACCGCACACTCTGAGAATAAAGTGATTTCATATAATTTTTCATCGTCTTGTGTTTCTGCATTCAAACAGTCCTGCGGCAGGCCCTTGGCGACTGCTCCTTCTGTGTAAAATTGATAACAGTACATGGAAGCGGTGGCAGTGACGTACAGTGTATTTCAGGTTTGGGAGGCGGCATCAAGCCTGACTTGTGAGACTGAGACGTGACCTGCAGTCATGGTTCATATCCCATTGCATGGCATTCGTTTAGGAAGTAAATGTGCAAAGACCTTCAATGTATATCACATGTTACTGTTTCTGTCAGTCAATCCTGTTTTCATCTCAACATGGCTGTTATGCATTTTTTTACGATTTCTTTTTTCTCGAAGGAATTTCAACATCTCTTCAATAAAAGCGAAAAGGGCTGTAAACAGAATGCACTGTGTTGTTCAAATCGTGATTGGAGGGCTTCTCGAAAACCCCGCAGGGACATCAAAACAATGCAAATAGCATCTCTCTCTTAGCAGTGTGTTTGTCATAAGTGGCTCTGTGATATCGGCATCAGCAAACCTTTTACATCAAAAAATTCCACTGAAAAGATAATGGAGGGACGCCGAGAAAGGATTAGGGTTGGCAACGACTTCAGAGTTGGTTTTCATTCCAGCACAAAAAAGGGAGGCCGGCATTAAAACGAAATTAATTGATTATGATGCTTTGACATTTTCGGCTTATTGCTTGCTTGAGTTTTTGTTTGGATTTTAAATGAGGTTCTTTCAAAAGGTTGCCAGCATCACCTTTCAGCAGACACAGTGCAACGCTTGACATTTTATTTACCTTCCACTCATATATCAGGAAATTTCCCTCTCTAAAGGTGAACTGTCATGTCATGTCTTACGGCAGTGCAGCTGTGTTTTTACAAAAGAGGCGCTACTTGTTTTTTTTTTTAATGAATAATTGAACACATTCATTTATTTAGTGGTTCAGTTAGTGCATAAATAAGTATTTTCTTTCACTTGAGACATCAGACAACTTGGTGGTGTGCTATCATGCCTCAGTAGGCACATGTGGTTTGCAGAGCGGGGGGTAACAAAATCTTTCTCACTGTCTGTTGCAACAGATGTTGAGTGATTTATGCTCTGCCAGCTCCTCATAGAGATAACCCCAGCCCAGAGACAGGCTCTTATTATTAGCATGCTGCCATACTAGAGGCAATAGCAGAAGTATTAAGTTTAACTGTAAAGTACCATCTCCTTGTTTCCCTGAATGAAAAGCCATAAATCTCCTGATGTTAGTTCCAGGCTACATCTGGGCAACACAAGGTGTTCCACAACAGCAAATGATGCTATAAACAAGACCTCAAGTCAAAGACGTCAGACTTACAGCCATTCTGGCCTGCTAGGAAACACGCTGCAGCTCCACGACTTAAACACCCATTCATCGGTTCTTGAACGTTCAGTGCTAACACTTGTTGAATTGATTATTGCTTTAGGATACGTGCATAGCAGCTTCAGTTTAATTAAGATATGGTTATGGGTATGAAACTAAAATTGCTTGGTTAAGGTGGGAAAAGCCAGTTGTTGGTCTGCTATTTCTTTGCCATGGAAACAGATCAAACTGATCTGCCTATTAACCAAAAACCGGTTGAATAGGCTGGAATTCACCCAACATTTTGCTGGTCTTCCAGTCTATCCTTGGGTCATTATATTCACACAGCCATTTCTGCAGTTGAGCTCCATAATGGCACCAGACCCAGTTGCTCAGTTTGTGACGGAGCTGCAGAGCCTCTGCGGGTCGCACTGTGCAGCTGCTTTTCCGCCACTTCAGGCTGTTGAGCACAGATGAGGGTCTTGGCTCCTCCTTGGCAATAAAAGTCCACAAGTCTCCCTGCAGGAAATGGAGGTATAAATCAATTCCATTAGTATTCATGCTCTGAGGTAGCCTTTTCAGACCGAGCTGCCTTTGTGCTCTCTCAGCAGCACTCAGGCTGCAGGGGAGCCACGGCTCTATTGGTGTCCTGTAGACATGCAACAGTCAATGTCAATTAACTGCTCTCCACTGGGCACTGGACCCATAAACCAGCTAGTGTGCACAGACTGGAACTGGAATCTGGAAAAAGGATTTTTTTTTTTTTTTTCTCGAGGGTGGATGGAGATAAATTTCCTTCATTAGAACATGGACAGAGCAACTGTTATCAGTGACCATCTGGCTGTTTTGATTCCTGATATGTCACATGGTAATTTGGTAAAAACCCGCTGTGTCACACTCTCAGAATGGATGACAGAGATCCTGGAAAAGATTACTGATGACATATTGATTGCAATGCTGATCTGACGTCTCATTAAAATGTTTTTCAGAAATAATCCCATTGATTGACCTAAAAGCCATTTAACTGCGGTTAAATGAGTAATGCTGCTTTAAAACATTTCTGAACAGACCGAACATTCATCAGACGCTGCTTTGCATCACAGCGCAAACTTACAGAACGGGAAGCGAAAGATATGCAGCCTGTGTGGAGCCTGAAGAAATGCACGAGTGATTTGAGAGGAAGAGGCAAATGTTATGAATCATAGCACCCCGGCCTCAAACTGAGTAAGTACAGGCTGTTATCTAGATTACAGTATTTAGTCCGATTTTGGCCATCTGCGTTAAAATAGCTGCACTCAGTCCACTCACCAAACACAATGTTGAGGCTGGATGTTTCTGCAAACCCCTGGTCAGAGGCCTTAACAATTGCAAATGGCTTAGTGTGGTGTTTTTCTAATGAACTATTACTGCATGGAAACTACAATATCACTCAGCAGTCACTGTGGCCACAATGCAAATTGCAGTATAATGATGAGTGTTAAATCACAGTGTAACAGTAGAGTCAGAAAATGGACTCTAGAAAGATCTAGAAAGTTTGCCACTGTAAGCTGTCGGTCATACCAGACCAAAGACGACAGAGTGTTTTGAAATGAGCAGATGTCTGCGTTATTGCCAATGATCTGAACATTTTAATGTTGTTTCTTCTTCTGCAGACGTGCATTAAGCTTACAGTGCTTTAACCAAACATTGACATCTGCTTTTGTCAATGAGATCGTTTCTGTTTGAAGGGAAGCTCTGACTGAGAAACATGTGTACAACTAAAGTGTTCTTTAACTTCAGGCTGGAGTCTCTAGACAACAGACTGCACACAAGGACAACAAAAGCAGCATCCATCTACAGTATGTTTACATATGACAGTTTTTTATGTGAGAGCAGTGTGATAGGGTCTCAGCTGCAGATGGAAATGCACAGTGTTTCCAGCGGTGCATGACCAGCAGTGCTAAATTTCCATACTGCAAAACTAATACTCAGAGATGGGCAGCCGCCCTGAAAAGGTCTTGTTTATTTTCTCAACAAAATACAACCAATGGACTCACCATATGCTCCAAACTGATAGGCACAGATTCTCCTCTGTTTTGCATATTATTATTATATGCAAATGAGAGGTAAATGTTATTCATTTCAAATCCATCAGACTGCTATTTGACTGTCATCACACTGCGCTCTTTCTCCACTGTTCAGCTTCAAGTCCACCACAGGTATCGCAGCGTCCTGGGGAGACTCTGATTGACAACTCCATTGACACGAGATCGCAGCAGCCGCGGCGGCTCAGATGAGGCTATAATAGGTCCGTTAAATGAATAAAGTAGCCTAGAGACCTTCCCCTCTCGTATCAGCGACAGACCTCTCGGTGGCAAGAGGTCTGACGTATAGGCATTTAATTTCAGCACAGGACTCCAAGGGGACATTCCTCCATTTCACCGTGTTAAAAGGAGCAGACAAATGGGCTGAAAAGGATTTAAAAAAGTTCGGTTAAAGAGCTCTCCTGACCTCAATTAGCGTGCATTTCTCCTCTGAGTCTGATGTGCTAGCTGGCATATGATGACGAGAAGCCACACAACCTCCTCACCGTCTAATCCCATGCAGGCCTGCATTATATATATAAAACTTCCTCCTCAAATAGAGGATGTTGTATGAATATTGCATGTTCCTCCGTAAGGAATCGGCGGGAATAAACAGGATGTTTTGCTCTGTCTATAAATACTGTTGTGCTTCAAAAACGTTTCCTTCAGGGAAGCTGTCACTCCCATGCTGTTCTGATGTGCTGCTTCTCCTGTCTGCAATAAAAGACGTCATCTTACATTTCATCAGCCAGCGCTCTCACCGTGATACCAGGTGTGGTTCACATTCAGACATCGTGCCTCAGAATATGAGTTGTTTGTTTGTGGGGATCCAATTCAGAGCACCAGCTCTTAAGTCCAATATTGTTGGATTACTCTCTCTCCACTGGCCTTATGGTGGTTTCTGTCTTCATCAGAATCACAATCAGCTTTAGTGGCCAAGTATCTAAGCTTAGTGGGTTAGTTCCCCTCCTGAAACTGTACTTTAAACAGGCTGAGTGTGTAGAATGGCATCACAGGCTGCGTCTGGGTCTTTACCTCTGCATGGTCTTATTACTTTCCAACATGACGCACTAAATATTACAGCACATTTCGCCGGGATAAATCTGCAGCCTTACTTCCCAGAAAGTGCTCGTTTGGATTAAGCTCTGCTGAGCTGCAAAATTGAACCGCCAGTCATCTATAGAAATGTGATAACAGAGGGTAATGCTCTGAGCCTGACATCTGAATGTTTGACTCCAAAGCAGCCGTGGCAGAGAGCGGTGTAAAGGAAATCACGTTCTCTATGGCTATCAAGGCGTTGGCTGTGTAGCGAAGAGGGGAAAAGAGAAAAGGAGGTTTGAGATACTGTTCTGCGTCCCAGTGGAAACACTGTGATATCTTATTACCAAACTGTTTGATGAAACATCTGGGACTCCTCAGCACAAGTTCCTTTGTTGCATCTCTTAATCCGCCCACATTTCCTCTCATCCAAGCCTGACTTGTGACTGTTTGATCCATCCAGAAAACCAATTACATATAGCAGGCAGCCTAATTGTCTCAAATTTAATTTAAGACACTCATTTGTTCCACTGTCAAGAGATGGGCCAAGATTTATGCAGAGAGGCCCTGTTCTGCTTCAAGCAAATGGGCGGCTTTGAACTTGAACTACTGGCTTTTGTTTAAGAAGCACTGGGCAACTCATGATATTTATTTGAAGTCAGTAGCTTAAAGAGAGGGTCATTTAATTTGAGATTCTTGCCAATGCACCATATTCTAAGAGATATATGTGCTTAAAACGCAGATTCCCCAATTACTTTAAACAGTCTAAGTGGCCATAGCTCTGCATTAAATGGTTTACCAAGTTTCAACATTCAAGTATGGTATTTCATATGTATACTGTGGGGCATCTTAGTATTAGGTCTTCCTCCACAGCACATCTCCAGAGAGCTCTACATCAGTTGGGAAAAACTCATTAGCTGAATCATTAAAAAAAGTTAAGAACACCAAAGTTTTGGTACAACCTAAATCTGAAATTACCTGATTTTAGTAATGTGCTACTTTCTGAAGCATGAACAGACAGATATCTCATTATAAACTAGGCCAGTCTGCTCACAATTAGCGAACACTCTTAACTTTTCCAGTTGGAGATGAAAATGGGACGGCGGGATCCTTTTATTTTTTATTTTTTTGGCACACTCCTTATCTGTGACACCATATGGATGTTTAGCTCTGGAAAGAATCGACTGACAAAGGTGGAAAAGATGGCAGTTCTGATATTCAGGAGGATTTTCTGGGGATATGGGTGGATTTTCGGACCCAGAAATGATAGAGCAGATGAAATGGAGATGATAGGGGCATTAAGTCTCCCACAGTCACTGTTCACAAAGCTACAACATGCTAGGAGTTAGCTAGTAGTGGAAGTGAACCTGACATCACACCTCAGGTTTGTGCTTTATTAGGACCCAGTACTGCTCAAAAAAGGGTATTGTGTCTTTAATAAAAAAACAAACTCAAGCGGTGGTATAGTGGCGACATCCCCTTTCATAGCAGAGTATTATTAAGGGGTGCAGACGAGACTGCTCGTTAAGCCAGCAAGTCAGAAACTACATGAGATTGGTTGGATGCATTAAATTAAGGTTACTGCACATGAAACATGCATTATTCTCAGCAGGCTGTCACTGTTCAAATTTGACCTAAAAATAGAAACTGAGAGGTGGAGGTAGACCGGGTGAGCATTGTACCAAATTATTAAGTGCGCTGCCATGCTACATGTGAGCCGAGCATGTGTGTGAGGTGGGGGTGGGGGTGGGTGTAAGAGCGGATATGCTCCACTTGCCGAACTGCCAACAAAGTGGTAAAAAGAAGCAGTGAGAGGGGTTATAATTGGGAAATGGAAAAAGGGAAGACATGGCACTTACAGTCCCCATAAAACCACAGGGAATATCAAAGAGCACAAAGACATCATGACTTGTGTCACACTTCGATTCCGGGAAATAGGAAATTCAACCACCACCGTCAATGTTTTCAATAGGTTAAAAAGAAAAAAAAAAAGAAAAAAGACAAATCCCTGCAATGTTTTCCAGCAAAACTGGCAAATTAGAGGAATGCTGTCAAATTGTTTCGATGCCATTTTCTCCATGAAATAATCAAATTCAGAAACAATGGCCCAACCAACAGAGATCCAGCAACACGCCCACCTTTAGCACCTGTCGCTGCCCTCATTTAACAGCAAACTGACTGGCAGCCACTTTGAGAGTTGCACAGCTGTTGCACAACAGCAAACATCTTACAATAAATGTTCTGCTTGTCCTTGACAGCAGAAGTGCGACAACATGGTTTGTTGTATTTGTTTAATGTGTTTGACTGGATGAATCAGCTTATTGATTTATTAGAGGCTTTATTATTAAAAGGTCCCACACAGCCCTGGGCCACCCACACAGGTGTTGTCACTTACTTTTGCTAATTGGACCTCTTGTCAGAACTGTGTGGGATGTGCAGACTGTGTTTGATTGACATCTCCCTCATTCTCCTCTTAGTTTTGTTCCACCATGAATGAAATTTGCACTCATTTTACTGAGAACAGGAGCCAGGAATCAGTTCCTGTCTGGTTTAATTCATGCAGAGTTCAAACTTGGTTCACAAGGTTCTCCCTGAGGGTGCGACTGACTTTGCATTTAGATGATATTATTCATATTGTTGTTTATATAATTGCATGTTAAGGTATGTAAGCATAAGAGCAGGGATGTGGTGGGCACAACAACAGAGGCTAATGACAATAAGAGGCTTGTGCTGTTGCTACCCTGTTAGCCAAGCTAGCTCTTACAGTTTACATGGCTAACTCTGTGTGTGTCTCCTGCATCCAGAAATTTCTGACACACACTGACCACAACACTACACCTGTACCCTTCCCTTAAGTTTGGTGACATCATGCAAAACCCAGCACAGCTCTGCTCAGTCTTAGCTGAGGTCTAATCAGTCTTGATGAATGAAAACACCTGTGTGGGTGTGCAGAGCCTTCAAGTACATCAGCACTGCTTGATTTGCTAAACAGCACCCAGTGTGCTGTTTTTGTCAAAACATGGATGTTTCAATTTGGAGCAAAGCTTTTCATACATATATTGTTCAATAAACAAAAGGTGGCTGCATGAAAAGTGTTAAAAGATAAAAGAAAACATTCTGGAGGTTTGTCATTTTTCACAATGTGAGGCAGTAACAAGGGGTTTGATAGTTGGGATATACTCAGAAGAACCCAGGTCCATTTATTTCAGTTCAGTTGTGGATGCTGCTGTGGTCGTAACTTTCCTTTCTGTCACTACAAGAGGAAGATGGCAATGTGACTCCAGGAAAACTAACTGTGCAGATAAACAAAGGGTCTTTGTGTCAGTGCGGATTCCATATTTCCACCACACAAAAGGAAACGCTGACTTTTATAACAGCCGCGGCGACTGGGCCCTATTTCCCCAGGTGTCATGGTGAGAAAATATCCTATTTTCTCTTGTACAGAAGCAGCGTTACACAAAAGATGCCCTGCAAGTGTTTGTCTCTTTAGTGCCACCATTTTAATTGGATTTCTTTGAAAGTTCAGATTAACCTCGAGGGGGCCTGACACCCAGCTTCAACCTGCATCTCTGTGACACTGATTAAATCGCTTGTTTCTTGCGGGTGCTATTCATCATGTCTAGACTTGCTTTTGATTGATTCTCGTTTTGCAAACAGGAAGTGTTGAAGGATCGCAGGGGATCCATCTCAGGAGCTGCATACACATGCATTTCTTTGCGCACTAACTATATACTCTAAAATGTCTGCAAATTCATGATCCAAAACCCTGTTTCCAAGTATGAGTCAAGGGCTGCTGTTGTGCTCTGAACAGATTTACAATGTTTTTTTGTCCCCTGTAGGCTCAAATTTGTGATCCCTGGGTTCTACAGACTTCATAGTCATCATTTGCAAAGAATCATCTAAACTCATTTTGTTTTGTTTTGTTTAATATTAGCGCAGTAGACCTGCATGCATATACATTTTAATTAGAGATAAAATAAGCCGTTTTTAAGCACTCTGCGCCTCATGAAGACAGCCCTCTTAGATATTTGATTAGCATTCTCATTTAAATCTCATTTGGTGCTTGTTTCACACCAGTATCTTTCCATGGCGGCCTATTCCAGGGACTTGATATTCAGTTCATCCATAATTATCTTGATTATAATCAAGTGTTTAACAATCATGTGCGATTAAGTGCTGCAGGGCTCATGAAATCTATCCTTCCTTATAATCTACTGACAGTGTCCCATCAGACTTCTCATAAGCTAAAGTAAAAAATCATTCAGCAAAACGAGTTTTATTAGCTGTTCTGGAGCTTTCAACTCTTCCTCAGCAGATGGATTCTGCACAGTTGTTGTGGAATTACAGATGTGCATATTTACATTTTCTGAGTATTTTGAGGACTTTGTTTAAATATTGGACCCAGAAAACAATGGTTGACAAAACTCAGTCCATTTAGTAGTTGTTCTGTAGCTGTTGATCATATCATGGATTCCTCCCTAGCTGTGTTTTTAATATTTCAAATGGCTAAATGAAATATGCATGTTGACTTATTCACTTCACCAGCAAAGCACGATCCAGCCTGTTCATATCAATTGGAGGAGATTTGTCTCATTTGCATACATTTAAAAAAATTAAATTCAGCATCTGGCATAAAAGGAGGATCTAATGAGAATCCAAATCACTCTCAGCTTTAATCACGTCATTAAAATAATGATCTTTTCTGAATGCTCATCAGTACGTCCGATTGCTTGTCTTTATTATAACTGTGCAGGTTTTCGTTAAATACCTGTTCATGTCATCGAAGAAGCCGCTGTTTGAATTTTTCTGTGTGCAGCATGTGCAGTCGTAGTAGTTTAGATCTGAACACAGTACGGTGTGTTTGCAGGTGGCCTGAAGGCAGCAGAGAGCAGAGCTCGGCCTCTGTTGGGACCAGTGGAGTGAACAGATCCTGAAACATTGATGTGGAAGGCGCACATGTACTCGTCCCCTGACACAGTCACCTCCAGCAAACACTAGTATAGTAGAATCTGTCAGAGTGAGAGACTGTCACGCTGAATAAGTCATAGCTCCGTATTTACTATTTATCCTGTTATAATAAAGAGAGGGAATAAAATCAGAGTAGCAGCTCATCCTGCAGAACAGTTTCCTGTGATTTCTTTTCTTTAATTCCCTTTAGCTAACTGAAGCAAACGGCTGACTGTAGTCACATGGTGTGCCATAGTTAGCCATGAAAGCAAAAATAACAAGATTCATAGTGAAAGATCCCCAGTGAGGCCACTGAACCACTCAGAGTCCAGCTGTGACAAAACTGGGATGGCGTACAGGGAAGATCTCATTAATTTTCTATCATGGAACCTTAACATGTCTGGTTCCTCCTCCCCGATGATGTGTGACAGCTGTCTGCTATTTTTTTTTTAATCTTGTCACACAATGATTGAAGCTGAGCAAAAGAAGAGCAGCGCTCTCTGAAGGAAGTGACACACTGATTTACTGTAAAAGTGAATGCACTGTTTGGTTCCAGATAGGAAATGTCAAACGACCTTTATGGATTCTGTAAATATATAAATGCAAGAGCTTTTATTAAACTGCTGTATTGCCTTCCCCTTCAAGGACCATGATGGAAAACCAGCTACAAAATGTTATGTTATCTCTATTTTTTCAGGTGATAACAGCACCTGCTTTGACTTCAGTGATTCCCCAAAACTATAAGAAAATATTTTTGTGGATTTGTGGGTTTCACTGGCTGCGTTTCAGTGCTGAAATGTCTGATTTGTTTGCTCTCTCAAAATTCATGCACTTTCTCAAAATGTGAAATAAATTTAGTCCTTAAGATGTTAAGATGTTAAGATTTCCAATGCAAATTAGTCTGTTTCATAGAATTTCCGAGCCCAGCCTGCATTTTTGATTCTGCAGAGCAGCAACATGTGTGAAAATTTGTGAAACAGGACTCAGTAACTACAGACAGACTGCATCAGTCTCCAAATTTCCACTTTTTAAATAAAATAGAAGAAAGACAAATGTTCACAGAGGAGAAGTGAAATTGTCATTATTTCATATACAGTAATAACATAGTTTGAGTATGATTTTGCACAAACAAGTAGCAGGGGTTGGCATCAGGGTGGAGGGAGGAATAGAGGAAACATTTGGGGAGAAATTCTCTCCAAAATGAACAAGAAATTTTTCGGACAGAGCAGCATCGGCCACAGGAGAGGAAGTGGAGGCACTAATAACAGAATCATCTTAAAGAAAACTACAGCTCAGGTTTAAAATGATCAGAGATCTGATCAAGGACGAAGTGAACTGATCGTTAAAAGAATTTAACAGTGCATCTGGATTGACAGGGGATACAGTGGAATTAGAGATTCTTTAGTGAAATCAAAGGGCGGAGCAACAATAATGGCATTAGTGGGTTTTGAAGGCTTTTATTAGGATCATTAGGATCATCCCACATAACCCTTCAGGACTGTAGGGAAGCTGTTTTACTTTAAGAAGTTTCATGGGCAAAGACCACGAGATACACAATGACAATTTATGAAATTAAGATGCTTTTATTTGACCTTTTTCATATTATCATCAAATCCCACAAAGAGACGAAATTAATAGTGAAATTATGCTTTTTAATATTACTCATCACACTCTTATATTGCTTATATTAGTTTTAGTCTCTTTGGGAGGTTTGTTGATTATAAAAAGATAAAACACCAGAGTTTTAATACCAAAGGGAAACAGTGGAGAGCTTGTGCAGTGAAGAAAAGTAATGTTGAAGTTAAAAATGATCCGACAAACAGACAGACTGAGGGGAGTTTCCCTGACTGGGAGCGACAGACGACCTTCCAGCTTGTGATCAGTGTTGGTTTTTCTGGGTCTTCAAATCAGGGATGATTTTCTATTTTTTCCCTCATCCGCCATCTGAATTAAACAGTGCTGCCAAACCATGTGACGGCTTTTTGCAGGCTTCTCTGTTCTCAGATCAAAACGCTGGGCAGACCTGGCATCAAAGCCATGACTGTGGAGCTGAAAGAGAGCTGGTTAATATCTGATGCTATGGAGTCGTAATGCACAGAATTACCACCATCAGGCAGAAAGCGGTCTTTCACTTCGCTGTCAGACATGTTGGCCTACTTATACTTAAGCTCCCTCAGGAAAGACTGTAAATAAATTATTTACCAGACCACTGGAGTGGTTGAAAGGGCACGTGTGCTGCTGTCTACGAAGAAAAAATCCATACTCTTTGCTCAGAAATCAAACATCCTGAGTACCCTGTGACCATGTATCACCCGGTATGTCGATATGCAGTGGGTGTGGGAGAGATCTGGAAACCCAAAATGATGGATTGGTGCGGTGCAGCGCGTGACTCCCTCGTTGACCAACACCCACTCCTCCTCGCTGGCATCGATCAGTCCCCTTCAGCTGCCTTTGTGCAGCCTGTGATGCCTTTTGGTGTCACAAGATCTGCTGTACAATACTGTCCTCACACATGGGTCGATATGTAGCTTTGAAGTGTGATCACAATATTTTTGTGTTAAGTGGGAGAAAACCCTGAAAACTTGAAACAGATGAATAGATAATGTACAGAGCTGCGATTGTGTTGTTGCCCCAAAGTAATGAGTGTAATTATCTCAGGGTCAGCAGTAATGTGTGCGCTATAACAACCCGTCTTAGTAAAGAGAGAGCTGAGGGCCAATCTCTTGATTTTCCATCAGTATTCATGGACATGAGCTGAAGCACAAAGTAGCATCAGTACGTATCAATAACGATATTTGAGTAAATGTACTTAGTTACTTTCCCCCAGTGATGGACACAAGCAGTCTGATGCCGGGTGAGGAGCTCACAGAGAGTGTGAGTTTGGTGGCACTTGCTTTGTCTGTGTAATAGGAATCTGTAATTCAGCGCCTGTATAGCTGAAGCAGCATACTTACGAGCTTAGATTACTCAAACAATGCCTTGGATTACACTGTAAACTTAATTATTCTGTATATCTAATTCTATGTAAACCAGTGGTTAATCACTTAATCATGTGCACCTGAGTTACCTGGTCAGCCATGTTTTAAACTGAGAGTCCTCACACACTGATGAAGGCTGGATGTCTCACACACATCAGGCCACAGACAGTCAGTCACGTCGGTCATGAACAGTAAGGTTGGCAATGCTCAGAATTATTCATATTGAACATTTTAAGATCCACACCAGCCGCTGAAAATCAGGATTTTTTATTCACAGCTCTCAAGCAAAGTAGTCAGTAAGGAGGAATAATTTATTTCATCACCATAATGATTTCCCCGTCTGCAGTGTCTGACAAGGCTGAACTAAATATTCTTATTTCAGAAGACGCTGCGCTGTGCTGTACGTCACACTGTATGAAGAAGTAAACGACATATCACTTTTCTGACAATAAAAAGCCAGAGTTGTAGTTTCCACGGTGTATTCCCAACAACCCGAATTCACTTTATGTACTTAAACAAGTGGATGAATATTTGAAATAAAGAAACATCAAACAACGGATCATAAAAGCACAGAGTGCACATTTTTATGAGGTTGGCAAAAACCCTCACAAAGCAAACGTACACTGAAAAGCCTTGAAAACATCAGCGGGATTTCTTTTAATCAAGGTTCTACCATTTGATCAGCGTCTCCGCTACATTGGCGACGGGAGTGGCAATTAAAAAATGAGATTTAAAAGAATTAGTAATGAGGCGGAAAAAAACAGAGCTGTGGATCCATCGTCTAAACCTTCATTCTTCTCAGCCTGCTACACCCATGACATCCCATAATGCCTAAAAATGAAGGGCTGGCACTGCGCTCAGAGACATTTTGGGCGACACTAACGGTATTGAATTTTCAATTATTCATTTGAATCATAACAGGATAATGAAGAGGAGGGGAATTAATGATAAGGACCACCTTTAGCTCAGAGTATCAATTTGTCCCCATGCATAATTTAATCGATTCCCTATGGAGCATGCCCACTCCAAACACAGGCTGGGAGATATGATTGAGAGGAAAATGGGAAATGAATGTACCAAGGCTCTTAAAATATATGTTGTGTCATTGTGGAGGGGTCCCTGAGGCGGCTGTGTAACATTTTGTCTTCTACTTCTTTTATGAAAAGTGACCCATTACCGTCTAAATGGCACAGATGGGATGAAGTCGTTGCTTTATGGTTCTGAAGGTACCTGTAAAGCAACACTTTGTGGGTCCAAAAAAAAAACATGTCGATTGGCAGTTTAAGAAGGAGGTTAGGGTGGATAGTTGATATGTAAAGCCTTGTTTCTGTTTATTCGTGGTTTTAGTTTTAGTTTTCTAACGTAACCACAACCTGATCATAAATCATAGTGATTCATTGAAATGGTCATTTTGGTCATTCTGACTCTATTATTATCAATGTATGAAGGCTTGTGTATTTGCGTGTAAGTATCAGTTAGCACAAAACAGAAGGAGCATCTGTCATCTGTAATCATTCTGGGTCCTTATTGACCGATATTCCTGATTGATGTAGTAATTTATCCTTTATCACATTTATACATAAAGAGGAATTGTTGAAGTGATGATGTAATGCTTTGTTCATGGGCAGCCTGAGGGTACACACTGAGGGAGAAGTTCTCACTAATTTTACCAAGAAGTCAGTGGGAATCAGTCATGAACACACTTCTGTAACCTCAAGGCTGCCACTCACCTCTCGAGCCACTCTGATGCTCCACTGTGATAAAATATTGCACAAGTATTTTGAACATGTAACACATCGAACTCAATACCGTTTGAAATAGTTCATGTCTGCCCTAAAAGCAGCCGTGCCCAGTCATTAGTTCAACAGCAGAACGTAAATTCGCTGAAGTATGTCTGACTCATTTCATCAGCCTGACAGAGAAGTTGCTCAGGCATCAAAGTCTCAGCGAGGGAGGAAGCGAACTCATTTAAAAATCCGGTGCAGCTGCTCTGTTGTCCAGCCCGGCTTTTGATGGGCAGGATTATCATTCAGGCATGCGAGGCAGTGATACATGAAGGACAGCGATGCATCAATCTTCCCTACTTTTCATTCGCACAAAGAGGGCGCACAGAGGTTCATCAATTCGAGCCGGGTACCAAAAAGCTGCGACGATGAGCGAGAGGATATTTGACGTTCCATTATCCACACCTGACACCCAGACGGCCGAGAACTTTAAAACTTTCTGACATTCAACTTGTGGCCTTCGCCGCCGGTCTCAAAGCTGTTGGCGAACTCTATTGCCCCCGACTTCCTCCTGCATAGTTAACAGATAACGCTGAAAGGTCATCTGAGAAGTTCATGTTCATCATCTGTTGATGTGATAAAGGTTAATAAATATACCAGGAAGGCACTCAGGTGGAGATGGCTCTCCTGAGGCTTGTTTTGCATTCCAATTATGCACTTTCACTTTGTGAGAGACAGCGTTCAACTTACATTGTCTTTTCATTGCCTTTCAAGTGCCCAATTAGTTGTGTGATGTTTGATGTGGGAAGCACAGAGGAACCTCGAGGACTAATTTATTTGTGGCAGACCTGCTCTGTTGACTGACACTGCTGGTCATGGATGACGACCTCAGTTAATTGCATATTTGGATGAGGTAGTGAGAGAAGATGGTGCGCTGAAAGAGGCTAAATTGTATTTCCTGATGAGGATCTTGGGTGAGGATCCTGAGGTCTGGACCTTGTCAGCCATTGTACCAACTTTTTTGCCACTTTTTTGTTGTTGCGCCTGTGGATATTAGGTGTTTGACAGCTGTAAATGAACGGTCAGCAAAAGTGAGAGAATCAATCACAAGTAGAGATCTGAAGGTGAAGGCCATAATAAGACCAATACGAGTGAGGAATGACACTTTAACATCCTTCAGTACCTCCGTGTGCTGCTGTACAGCCCTGATTGGACATGGATGCTGTTAGAAATACATGAAATCTTGTTGATTGGAGCAAAAAGATGTATTATTAAGAGATTTTCTTCAATAAGTGCATCAAATATTCGTTGCAAGACTGGCCTTGACACTATGTGCTGTCCCACATGGGTCCAGAATCACTTAGCCCACCTCAGCACAGCACTTAGTCAAAGCATCAACCATCATTAGCTCCCACTGAAATTGGCCATGGAAGCAAAGTAAAAACTTTGAAGCACAATCCAATTAACTGTTCAGTGATCCATGGCCCAGTCTCCATAGGAATTATGTCCAAGTTAGATGATTCTGCAGGACAGGATTTATGTCCAGTGCTAGCGTTCAATGCAGATGCAGAACGCAGTGTAGAACTGAAAAGTAAAAGGGTGTTGAGTTTGTGGATATGGATGTGTGTGTACGAGTGTGTCAGTTTGCATCCCATCTAAGTCAGGCTGTGAGTCCATGGGGGTCGTGGAATGAAGGGGAGGAGACCACATGCAGGTTCCACATCAGCAGCAACGTGACATATCAGTTTCAAAGATTCAATCCACCAACACTGACATGACCACATCTTGTGTCGTCCATTGCAGAAACAAAACTCCAAACTGAAGCTGTAGTTGATCACATTTCTTAAAACAAATGTACAGTATAATACAATATAGGCACACATGTGCACAAAAATACTAAGCTGATGGGTCCAATAGTACATTAACTGTGGACACGCACATGGACACGCACACGATCCCCTCCTGGCTTACACGTGGTGAATGTAATAACAGTCTGGTTTCTTTGGTTCCCGACTGCTGCAACGATGTTGTTCAGAGGCAGCTGCTGCATTGGTCAGGTCACTGGTAAGTGTGCAAAGCTGTGATTACAAAGCAGGGTGACCTGCAAAAGGGCATTCAAAACAACACCTTCGCCCACATTAAGAGCACCCTTGATTTAAAATTCACTCTTTATGTCTCTCATCACGGCATAAATGGAAAAAGAGCCAGCTGATTTATCTAGGCCACCATTTGGCTCACCCCGTTTTCAATTTAATGTGTCAGAAGTTATCATAGCATGCTAGATCAGACAAAGATGTGGTATCAGCCTTCTGATATTAGACTTTAGATCAATATCCTGAGTCTCTGTCACTGTGAGTCTTCCCCTGGACCAAAATGAGGCCAGAGTCTCTTACTACTGGAGATCTTCTCTCATAAGACTTTATTTTGCATGGTTGCAAACAACTGAAGTTTATTTGTCATGTTTTGTTTTGTTTTTAAAGATGGTGAGGAAATGGCTTTATTCATTCATATAACATTCTTATAAATTCTAATAAAAAGCTAATCAGTCCAGTTTCATTTTTGGTTGAACAACACCATGTAAATGTTCTAAAATAGGCCCTTTATATTCCATCTTACCTGCCTTATTGTACCTGGAAAGACACTGTACTAAGATACTGTAAACTTCAAGTCCAAGCTTCTACTGTGAGCTCATGTCTGCAGGAGTTTTCTGTGTCGGGAAGCTGCTGAGGAAGATGGTCCTCACACCCCAACATGCCTTCAAAGTCGTCTTTTTGCCTCTTTTCTTAATTGGCATAGCCTCCGGGATAAGATGGACTCCTTCTGCCTCCTCTTTGTCGCTCCATCAATATACTACAGCGAGGGGAAAGGAATGAATGTTTCTCCCTCAGAGCAGTGAAGTACAAAAAGTAATGAGGTGTGAAAACGGATAAATCAGAATTAGCCCTCATGGGTTCCAGCTAAGAATGCAGGGATTTGATTGAGCAGCCCGCCACACACTTTCAGAAAGCACTGCATGGACTCATGGGCTTTCAGAGGGCAGCAATGATATCCAAAGTTGTTCTGGAAGGCTAGTCAAAATCCACTCTGCTCCACATGACACTTCAGAAAAAAAACAAGTGAGGCAGCCAGCTACACCACATCAGTGGCCACAGCGCCTGTCGACTGTCATCACAAGGCCTGAAGGCAGAGAAGGTCTGGTGAGGGCAACAACCGGTGAGTAAGAGGAATGAGGAGTGGGCGAGGAAATGGAACCACAGTCTTCAGTGCTGAAGGTTTTTCTTATTTTTAACCCCAATTTATGGATGCACCTGGCAAGTTTTGTATGTAAAAGTGCACTGACAGGCTTATTAGCTTCAGTCACAAAGTGTGGCCGTATTAGACAGCACAGCCGCTGTTTCAGCCTGTCGGTCCAGCTTCACCTGCAAACTCATTATATGAGGCTAAGACTTGGTTTAGCCCACAGAGCTTTATTTCTAATTCTAGACAGGATGTCAGTGTTTTAACAGATGCCACAAACATCAGGCTAATTTGAAGAAAAGGATGTTGAAAGAGTGCTTGAATAAATATATTCAGTATATTGCCTGAAGTGTTTTTCTAAAGCAATTCAATGGATTTTTAAGTGCAAAAGTACGGCTGCTATTGTTTCCCCCAAATTCCCCAAATTGAACACTTTGCCAGGTCAGGAGGCCTTTCACATGAAACACTTCAACATAAACCGAGCAAAGCCTTTGCATAAAGCTGCTCGCTGGTTCAGCTGTGTGCAACACTCCACAGCATTTCACCTCAGCATGCTAAGCTGGCCCTCGTGCTCTTGTGATGGCCATATTGAGTTGATGCAAGATATGATTGGTTTGTAACGAAAGTTTATCAGGTATCTGATACGCAGCTGAACTGAAGCATCCACCTGCTAGTTTTTTTGCTTCACTTTAGAGCAGCAGCTACTCTCAACCATCGGGCTGCCATCACCCTGCTGGTTTGGCCCCGAGGCAAAGGCTCTTTAACCTTTCCAGCTCGGGACTCAAATGGGAATTCTATTCTCTTGCCTTGGGCTCAGATACAAAGAGGAGAAAAGAATGAGCACTTCTTGACTAGGAAATGCCTGGAAACACATTTTTGGACACTGTACTAGTCTGCTCCTTCTGCTCTGCTTTCTTAATATTATGATCGTAGCTGGCTGAGAAAACATGGACGCGGTGGACAGCGATCATCCACAGGTGTCGGAACGACGATTTCTGGAGCCATACGATCCAAACTGTGACACACAGTAAAGCTTGGGTGGTGCTGAGTTTGAGCAAACAAGTGATAACAACCAAGCAAAAACCCACTTTGCAGACCATCAGAGCCATGGCTCCTGAATGGCTTCATCTGAAGGTGATGACATGTTATCTCGTTATCATTGTGGGCGCTGTGACTTGAAAAATTCTTGATATTGACTTACATTCACTCTGCACACACCTGTGACGCTGGCATTGTTCTTTACTTCAGGCTACACAAAAGTATTGAATCTTCCTGATCCCTTTGTCCTTATCTAGCCAATTTAGCACTGACTGCACTGTGCCATGAAAGCATTGTCTCGAGGCTCGCTCCCAGGTGCTTTGATTTATGGGCTCCTGCCTCTAAATTCTCATCCAGCTGTCAAGGGCAGTGAAACAAAAATCACGGTCAGCGATGAAAATGAATACGTACCTCCCAGTGGTTATTCTCACCCTGCAGGGGTCAAGCAGGTTGCGTGAGGGTCGACATCTGGCTCAGCCAATAGAATCAAGAGTTCGCATTGTATGTTCGTGCAAACTGCAAATACATTAAATTTGTACATACATATGAATATCGTCGAGAATTTTCCGGCTGTGTTTGTGTCGACTGCACTGGATATTTGTGATGAGATGTTGGGACATTTTCCAGCTGTGTTTGTGGACATTAAATTTTAAGACAAAACGTGACCTTTTCCTATACCTAAGCAAGTGGATGTGTGCCTTAATCCAACCAGACCTAAAGCACAGTGCTGTCATAACATAACACTGAAAACTGGATCACAAAGAAATTGAAAATAAAGAATGGACAGAAACAGAAAGTTTCAGCACATCATGGTTTGCAGAAATCTACAATGGCAACATTTCTTCTGGACTTTGTAAGATGCTTTAAAAAGCCACAGTTTCCTGTCACTGTTTACAGACTTATTTTACAAACTAAAGAAGGACCAGAGTATTATTTTTACTGTCCCATGCCACAAAACAATGAAATGTCTTTATGATGGGTGACAAAGGAATTGATCAAATGAAGCTGAAATGAAAATAAAAATAAAATTACACAGTAAACTGGGACCAGGCATTCATTTACAGTAACTGTGCACCATATATACCTCCACAGTGGCTAAAACAGTACACCTACAGGATGATGGACTATAGTTTGAAACTACTTGATGGACCGTTCCTGATCCATTAGCCTGATGCATTAATCACATCGTTTTCATTTCTGTCATCAATAAACCAGCACAGTGCTTGCCAAGTGAAACTTCAAGCAGTTAATTTGATGTAAAGCAAACATCGTCAGCAGAAAGTTTAATTCTGCATCAGAAATATTTGCCTGTAAAGTCAATCGGAGTGAATGAAATGGAGCCACTAAATGTTCCAATTCGTCTGTTATTGCCTCCATCTCCTTCGTCTCTCTGCCTAACTTAGGAAGTTGTTGTTTGTATTGCAATTTTTGTAATATGTTCAGAAACAAAATTCAATTCATTCAGTGGTGAAATGAATACTCTAATTTACTGCAGTAACATCTTCATATGAAGCACGCCGCTTTTCATTTCATGTTTGATTGAAACCAATATTGCAAACATGCGCTTACTGATTAGGCCTAAAATGATGTAATGTGCTTCTGTGTTTTTATATTTCTGTTCCTGTTTATTGTCCCAGAGTCCCAGTGTAACAGCACAGCACAGTGCTGTCATGAGAGGAGCATCCCAGTAGAATGTAGCACAACAGAACTGCAGTATATTTACACATGAATGTGCCATATTTATACATTTTACTCTTGAATAGGTTGACCCATCACCTCTGTCACATCTCTCATCTCCAAAATATCTGTGTTTGGAAAATTTGAGGACATAATATATTTACACAACACTATAATATTAGATTACACTGTGTCAAATGACTGGGAATTTAATGTATTTAAAAGATAATAATTAATTTAATAATCCAGTGGGCTTTTTAAAAGTGATTTCTTTAGATATTGAAGTAACATTGTTTTCATTGGACAGCAACAGGCTCCAAAATCAGTCAACATTAAGAGGTCCGAGAAATATTTCAGTTTATCACAAAGACCAACATTTGCAAGATTTTGTCATGCATGTACAGCAGGACGCGGTCCGTTAGCGCTGATAACAAAGAAAAAGAAGAGTTTGCATCACTTTATATCACAGTTTGCTGGCAGCCTGAGACATCCTGTGATTGGATACCTGTCAGACATTTGTTAGGCTTTAGTGACATTCATGAGCAAACTAAATGACACTTTAGGGATTTCTGCCTCAGCCTGAAATCACCTCAACTGTCGCCATAAAATGTGCATTTCCAGTTTAAAGTACAAACCAACTCAAATGCATTCACTCACTTTTTTAAAGAAATACAAGGTGGATCTTGTGTTTACATTTGAGCTTTGTAATATATACAATCAGCCAGTTTAAATCAAGCACTTACAGACAGATAGAAACAAGTGTTTGTCATGAAAAACAGTGCAGGTTTTACTCACAGTTACCATGACTCACTCTGCTGTCCCTGATTCTTCATCCTTGTTGGTGATTTGTTTTTATTTCATTCGAAATTCCACCCTGAGGTGATCCACAAAGTATTATTTTACCATCTCAAGACTGAAGATCAAAATAAATGAGAAGTCGGTGGTTGTCTGCAGCTGTTACCGTAATGAATTTCAAAGATGAAAAACAAATTCTGAGCCTTAAGATTCGGCCGTCATAGTGAGTAAGAGAGCTTCCATATTCTAATTTATTCAGTGAACAAGTGACTGGGGAGGGACCGTCCTTCATCACTTTCTCACATCTACTTCCCAGGGCAATATGCAGAGCACTGATGGGTTGTAGAAACATAATTACAGCCCTGATGCATACGCTTAAACTCTCCTCCTTCGCCTTATTAAACTCAGTCTTTCAAGACACCAAGTGCTTCTGAAGGGGCGATTTACATACTGTAACTTTTATGTGCTGATTGTAAATGTTTTCTGGTTGTGACTCTCTGGTCCCAGTTCTTACTTTCCTGCCTCTTGTTGTGTTTTTCTTCTTTTTTCCAGTTCTCTTACGCCATTGATTATTGTCCCTGCTGTTGGTCTGGCGATGGAGGGCACAGTCTCTACACCACTTGCCCCCTCCAGGTCAAACGGCCCTCAGGGACATCGAGACGTGATCCCTCACTGGCTTCCCACCTGTAAACACTCAGCCTGAAGCTGCTGCCCTTTGCTGTTAGTGACGTGACCTGTTTTGGCCCTGTTATGTATTATTTTCAGGATAATTAGGGTCCTCACTGCCATTATTTTTCTCATGGCTGATGGACATTTTTCATTATTTTGGTATGAGTTTCTTCTACTGGTGTTTCTCTAATCCCTGAGCAGGTACATGCAGCTTTTTTAAACCTGCAAAAACTGGTGATGAATGCTGATTCCCTTTCTCACTGAAGACAAAAGCCAGATGTGAGTGAGTGTTCGTGGGTTTTTTGTCCAGTGTGAAAAGGGTATACGCCTGTTTTTTTCCAGTCTTGATGGCTTCTGTCTCCGAAGAAAGCTCTTCAGGGATCCCTACAGGAACAGTCACTCTGCTCCTGACTGACTCAAAGGTCAGCTGTACCCTGAAGGTAACAGAAAATGACTTGTTACTGGAGGGACTCCAGTTTGAATCTCTGGACCAGTTGCTAAGAGCTGGTCAGACGCAGTGGATGATAAATTACTCCTGGTCATCCTTCTTTAGGTGGTTGAGGGAATTTCTAATTTTACATTCTATGACTTCCTTTGAGACTTTCATGCAACATCATGCAATCAGCGCTTCATCAGGATCTCATTCTCCCTCAGCAGAACTGACATCCTAAACATGCATTATGCAAATGACAGCAGTCCAGAGATGCCAGCGCCCATGTTAAACATAGTAGTCTTTCTTTAGAATTTATCTCCTGTGACATTTAAGGTACGCAGCATTCACGGCACACATTTCTACACAGCATCAGTTCTGAACAGATGCATTAGGGTCTGAACCACTACATGATTTGATAGTGAAAAAAGACAAATACACCCATTTTCATCAGCATTCAAAAGCTGAATTATTCACTTCAACCGTCCCGCTTATTGAAAACTACAACCAGTCCAATGAAATGCAAAACATGCTGCTCTATATGAATGCAATGAATGCTGAATGATACATTAATACATAGAAACCTATGCAAATAGGTTTGTCCAAGTAAAGAACATACTGCATATGCATGCTTTTGAAGTACAGCAGGGCTTTGAATAAATGCCCTTAAGACGTACCCCCAACTAAAGAGGCAATACATATTCAATCGGTGAACTCGTGAAACTCTGGGAAAACTGTGAGCCGAATCTGCTGATTGGAAACAGGAAGGAGGCTGTAAGTGTTGGTCCTGATTGTTCCACCAATGTCACAGGAGCTGCCAGTCTGTGGTTGTGCTTGCACGTAGAACCGCTTTCTATTTCAGTGGACTCTAATGCGTTTTATATATCTATTTATTTAGCTGCAGCTGAGGAAGAACGTGAGTTGAAGGGTTTTTTTGGGTGAGGGCACACAGATGACACTGTTTATTATGTCTGGGCCTTTCAGAGGTAGTACACCTGGTTGGGAATTCTCTCTGATGACGACACAGAGCAGCTTTGAGGTCTGTTGGTGGTTTGATGTTGCAGCAGTCCAAAGCTTACTGAGCCAGGACAACAACGAGTCTGTGCTTACCCTGAGAGCTATATCACAGTGCACTCCCTCCCGTCTGTCTAATAAAAGACACAGGCAGCAGCAGCAGCAGTGCAGTAATTGGGGCAAAAATAGGTTTCCCTCTATGTGCTATACAGCTCCCTAAGCCATATCTCCCTCCTAATTTCACCCTGCCAAAAAAAAGCAGCCCAGAGATGACCAAAATAATCCAATCAGGTCTTTTCCATGGATTTCATTTGCTGTTAATTGCCATGCATGCCTTTAGAGGTCACTCACCACGTTTCAGAGCTGGTCAAGGGCACTGCCGACTACATCTCCATAATGGTCCCAATTCCCGAGGGGATTACCAGCGACGGCACCTCCACATTCTGTACGCCTGCAAAGCCATTACCCTCGGTCGAGCACCCGAGCCCTGCAGCATATCAAATGCTGTTATTGCACAGCGCTTGAGTTATTTAGCACCACTTGCCGTATGCTATTTGGTGTTTGAGCATGCATCTGTGGCTATTGTTTGAAGCCAAACCTTGACAAACCTCTCTATTTTTAGCCTTTTACCTCTTTACTGTACTGTTTGAGCCCCAAAGAGCTCTTTCACCCACAGCGTAGACATTCAAGCACACAATCGATGACAAAAAGAGTATTTCAAATGCCTTTTTCCTTGTGTGATTCACTTTTTGGCCCTCTGTTTAAACCCTTTTTTTACTGTTTAGTCTCAGGTGGTGAAACCATTTCAGAACTAGACAGTTGAACACTGATGGTCTACAGCAGCTTTGGCTGATACTTGGTCACACATATTCTCAATTTATTTTCCCCTGACTAAAGAGCGCCATGTTCTTTGTCTTTTTTTTTTTTTTTCTTTAACCGCCCTCCTCTTTTCCCCGGGACTGACTGCGGTGTTTGAAGCCACGGCTGCTTTTACAGCTTCTCCTCCACAGAGAAAAAAGAGGCAGAGTGGGAGGAGAGAGAGTAAATGTAGGAGCAACAAAAAGCAGAAAGAGTGAGTGGGGTGTGCTGTCTGCGCTGAGTGTGTGTATACAGATGAAAGTCATTGTTCGGGTGAAATACATTCATTATACATTGAAGAAACCCTGGATGAAAAACAGTCTACCCCTACAAAGAGATAAGAGTGCAGAGAGGGAGCAGACAGTGCGGTGCATTTACACACACAGACCACATTCATCACAGGGACTATTATCTTATAAATTCACTTAAATCACACCTGAAGGTCTGATTTTTCTCTGTTGAATTTATGTTGAAACATCTGCTTATGTATCTATATTTGCATTTATGGCATTGAACTAATACTTTAACAGAAGAGACTTAAAACAGACGAAACCAATTCTGTGAAATTCTTATTGTGTGAAATAAATGACTCAGCTGCCATCAGCTTGTCGAATTTTAAGAATGGCTAATTATTTTTATTGTTTAAAGACTGTTTTGCCTGTTACACCTCAATAAAAAGTCATGTCTCCTCGCAAAAGCGTTTATCAAAAGTGGCATTTTTATGACGTTTTTAGCATTTTAATGTTTTCATCCAGCTCCAGTGTTAGCGTCCCGAAGAGGTAACTGTGTTAAAGACTTCACAAGAAACAAGCAAATCTAGAGAAAAGTCCAAAAATAAGAGGACTAACAGTGGCACAATGAGGGAGAAAATCAGAGCTGCTGTAAGGACAGCTGAACGGTGCAGTCCTCAAAGTCCTTATGTAATATTCAACTGCATGAACGTGTCCACGTTCATTATGGAGCGATGACACCATCTGAAGGTGGCAGTGGCTGCTGCTGTGGCTGTACTGTACAAGCTCCGACGTCCATTTTCCTTTCCTGTACAGAATTACAGCACCTTGACTTAGAAGATGATTTTTAGCTTTAACAAAAGCAACTTAGTGATTCATTGCATTGATATGTGTATATGTGTGCTTTTATATTGCCTTGAGCTTCTTTCATGTCTTGTCTAAATGCCTTTTGGCGTCTTACGTAAAGCTCTTTCAGTTGCCTTGTTGTGCCATGTAAATAAACGTCGACTAACATGCTGTGGATGCAGGGAAAACCAGATCTGAGAATCTTCTCATCTGTCCCACTCCACCAAAAGCTGCTCCGCTGGTAGCAGAGGAACGTGAAGCCTTCCCAGAGATGCGATGTTCTTGCCAAATAGTGTCGTGCCTTCGTGCCACCTCCGTGCTGAGAGTGTTCTACACCGCAGAGCCGCCTGCTTCTGCCCTGAACGTGCACACATGCCTGATTTCTCTGCACAGTAACCAGGCTCCCAGAAGGTGCTGGTGAGATGTCTTTTGGGTGGTGTTGTTTTGAATTTCATCAGGAGCACTAAAAATATGGCTTCATAGAATAAAGATGTTCAATTTCAGCCTCAGGTTTCTGCCATAGTATCATGAATGAAAGTCAAATCTAAATCATAAACCACACATCGATCATCTAAAGATGTGTACAGGAAATGAAAGCTTGATTAGCCACGTCTTCATGGCCGATGAGATGAGCGTGACCTCTGCAACGTTTCCTCTGGGTGTTTCAAATGTGGCTTCACTTTCGCGGAACAAGTCAGAAAATGAAATCATTCAAACACAAACTGCTTGCGCTCATTCACCTGTATTGCTTAATGTCACGCTAATTACAACCATGTTATCACTTAATACTTGTTAGCTATATGTTTGGCTGACTGCTGCATAATATTTTCAACATAATGTAATTATTCATGAAGCCAGCTTTGCCTTTGATCATGTGTTCAGCTTCAGCTGATTAACGTATGCGAACCTGCCACCGTAGGAACACATAACCTTCAGAGTGAGGCACAGCCCTCGTCTGGTACTTAGGCCAGAGATGAGCAAAAACAACCACTTATTAAACGAATAAACACATTTAGAAATTTAACTATGAGATTTTGTATCTCAAGAAATTCCAACTCAAGCAGTGTGTGATGTTTGTAATGTAAAGGCTCACCAATCAATACACATCACTGTCTGGTTTTTGATGGAAACGACACGACATTTGAATTATTAGGAAGGGTTTCTTCATAATGACGAATTGCTGGGAGATGAACAGAGACACGGCTGATGGACGAGTGATGACAAAAACACTGAGAACAGAACGGCTCATTATCACAGACAAAAGACTGCAGACAATGAGACTTTACATGCAGACACACACAAACTGCTTAAATGAATGCACATTCACTTAGTGATGGAATACACACACACACACACACACACACACACACACACACACACACAGAGGGTGAGGCATCACCTGCAAGGCTGCAGGTTTCTCTGGAGACTTCAGCTGAATGGAAGACGTGATGGATCAGCTGTTTGTAGTTATGAATTCACTGAGGATTCAAAAGCAATGGTGATAAATAGAAAAGGTCTGCTTGGATACTATTTATTCATCATATAGTGAGGGCTCACCTCCAGGGGAGGCTGGAAATGCTGCTGTTATCATCACCACTGAATGATGATGGCTGGAGGTTTTATATTCTGCTGTCACTTGATGTACACTGTTTAATGCATGGCAGGTTTTACTGTATGTGTTGTGTATGTTATTATGTTTTATTTATCCTTAAGTCTGCTCGTGTTCTGTTTCAAACTTGAATTACACAGAAAATTTTCCACACGGTTAACCATTTATATTGTGTTTAAGACTTCAGAGTTATTCAAGGTTAGGGTTAAGCGGTCACTATGCTGTAAAAGTGCTTGGATTGTCTGAAACCCCCCCACACCTTTCCTCTGTGGCATTTGGGGGGTCTGCATGTGACACTTCATGCGTCCATCTGCGTGCAACACCGTGAATGCCTGAAAGCAGAGACAAGCTGGGTTTCCATCTTAACGTATCGCAAATTTAAGCAAATCAATTGTGAGTCATGTCAGCTAAATGTTTGGTACACCAGACCTTATTTGAAAAAGGTGTTAAATAAAAATATGCCTAAACATTGACAGAAGCACGTCTACCGTCTGAAGGTGTGTGCCCTCATCTTCATTTGTACAAATAATTTTGTCAAGACAAAAAAGACACACAACAGAAAGCGACTGTATGATGTGAGATCAGGGACGCAGCACGTCAGCCTTTTACCTTAAACATGGGCACAGGGCCTGTCATATGAAGTAGTTTGTTCAACCAGGGTTTAAAGTGGGCTGGGGCACTCATCATTGTTGGAAAAGGAAGCTCAGGGATTGGAGCGCCGGGATTGGATTAAGTGTAGCGGCTCTCAAGAGAATCGCTGCCAATGGTGCCATTACCCCGGGAAGAAAGCCGGGGTAACAGCTGAGCTAACCCATCTTGGACCTCAGACAGGAAGCAAGAGATGCCCAGTTTGATTATGCACCATCCTCCTCGGACCGCCAACATAAGAAATCCCAATTTAACCGTAGTTTCAACCATAGTGAACCTGTCAGCCTCCAGGGAATGGATGTCCCCACAAGTCAACAGAGTGCAGAGCAGCAGAAAAGGAAAAGATTTTTAACCAGAAAGTGAAATGAATGCATATCATAAAGCCAGAGAAGTAAGAGCACGGTTGAAGTTAGCAGCATTTGTGAGCTCAGTACTCTGTGTGCTTCAGTCTCATAGTGTCGCCTATGCAAGAAGGAAAAGTACATCTCTATTAAGTCCTATCTATTATTCAGCAGCCGGTTGACTTTTTGAGTGTATTTCCATTATCTAACAAATTTCTGACCAGGTTGAAACAACCATTAAAATCCATCCAGATTTTTAATTTCTACCCTAAATTCAGCATTTAGTTTGATAATAACACTGATTGTACTTCACACCAATCTTCTGGATTAAATCTGGATCGTTCATTTTCCTGTCAAAGCATCGACTTGTGGTCAATTAAAAGTTAATCTTAAATGCAGTCTTATCCTATTGACAGGACTCTTCACTTGTTGTTTCATGTATCTCCTCCGTCAGCCCTCCAGCCATTTTCTCTGAGCTCGAGGTCTCTCAGATGTGAGACGGAGAGAACAGCATCAAAGACACAAGCCTGGCTGCCTTCTGGGCTTTCCAAAAGAAAAAGCCCACCATCATCTCCACTTCAAGGACTGAGCAAGAAGAGGCAGATGAAAGAGACGCATGGGTTTTATCGAAGCATTTGAACCTTTGACTTTCGAGCCATGTGGGATATTAGCTGAGGGGAGGGACTCCTGTCACATTTAGGTTTTCGGTTTAGCTCATAGAGCTCATATCTGCGCAGGTATGACGAGAGAATACCTCCATGACTGGAGGATTCTTCACCTGGTTAAACACAAAGCTCAACAGGAAGAAAATGATATCATTCTCATCGCTACACACAATGCAAACTTTGATTAAAGCCTGTAAAGTATCATTAGCGATCAAGCAGTCTATCATCAAGTGTCTATGAGAAAGTGAGTAATTGCTATGCAAAAAGAAAATGATGTTCAATCTTTGGAAACAAAGGAGCTGATTATGAAAGATTCGTGTTAAGTGAGACTGTAGGTAGTGCTGAGAAGACTTACCATGATTATTACTTTTAAGGGTTTATGGTTTGAGGCTCAGTGCTGTGCCATAGAAGCTGGCTAAGCTAACCAAACAACTTCGACGGCTCTCTGATGAAATCCAAAAGACAGACTCCCTTTTGGCGTCATGGCTGTGGCTTTTGGCCAATCAGAACGGACTGCCTCTCTCGTGCAACAATCCAGGACACCCCTCCTCCTGCTCGACACCAGCAGTCGTCCTCGGGCTCCCTCCTGCTTACATGGTCGTCTCACGTGCAGCATGCAGATGATTTCTTCCTCTCATTACTATCACAGCAGCAATCTGTTACCTGCCGTCAGTCCAACAAGCTAAGGAGTAAATCAGATGAAGCAGCTCCTGCTGACCCCTCGGGCTCTACATGTAAATATTTACTGGAGCTGCATGTAGTTGAGAGGCAGCTGTGTGCATCATATACATATGAGTCAGTCACCTCTCTGTGCAGCTGAATTCACACAAATGTACAAACAATGCTGAGTACACTGACTGAGAGTACACGCTGATCCTGTGTTCATTTTAATTATGCTCAGGTTTGTTTTATTCACATCTCCTCCTATTGTTGTATTTGTCTATTTGTTTATTTATTTTGCTGGCTGGGCTCAGGTTAATGTTTCCATGGGCTCGAACACTCGCCTCAGCCATCATTAGCGCACACTGACAAAGGATATGCAGTATGTATATTACAGCAGGATCGTCTCCCTCTTCCTCATGTAACCAGCCTTTCCTGTCATTCCTCACCTGTCTTTCACCAGGCCCTCCTCCTCCTCCCTGCACACCTGCTCCTCGTTCCCTCGTTAAGCCTCCTTCCACCTTCCTACTCCCATTTTTCCTTTGATTATCGCTGCTGCTGGATGAAGCCTTCCACCCATTCATGCCTGCTTGTTCCTTGTGTTTTCTTTGGGTAAACCTGCCTTCTTACCTGTGTTTAAATTCAGCAGCTGCTGTTCACCACCTTCAGCAGCAAAATGGGTTTCTTACAGAGGACTTATGTCAGTCTTTCTGGAAGTAGGAAAACTTTTCCTGGGGGAAGGGCTGGTGTTTGGTATGTAGCTGTGATGGTTCAGGTCAGAGTTTAGGTCTGTGTCATCATAAGGAGCAGTGAAAGATGATGAATCATACATTTTACCCACAGGTATACACACAAAGAGTGGCAGAAGTCCTGAAGACTGAAAGAGAGGGCTTGAGACAGACTGTTTACCTGCATACAATCAGTCCCAGCTCAAACATGATTGGTCACTAATACTCAGACTACAAATGGAAACCAGAACTCTTCCAGTAACAAAATCTGGTTCCTTGCCAACAGATGCTGCATTCATGCATGCACGCAAACATCTGTTTATAGAGATTACTGAAACTAAAAACCCCTTTCAGATGTTGTTCGACAATCCAACGAGCACTTAGTCTGAAGCACACTGAGGCCCTTAGGGGCAAGGGAATGAGTTATATCAACGAGGGTCCTCCGAAGTGCAGTACAGCAACGTGTGTGTGTGGTTTGATTGGCTGTGGTTTGGCAGCAAATACCTATCATTCGCCATGTTCACCACTGAGGGCTAATGAGGGCAAATCTGCAATAAGGTTTTACACGTGCCGTTGCACAAGAGTGCACATCCGTTACACAGTGACAGCAGGAGAACAGCACATGGACCGTCCCTTTTTAGTTCTAGAGGCAAATAGGTTTCACACTCGAGCACAGATTGGTTTTATGGAGGCAAACAGACTCTGGAGACAGCGGTGCATTTAACATTTAACAACCTCTGAATGTTCCTCCAAAATCCCCGTCTCTCTAATTCATCTTCTTTCACTGGAGTCATTAAGAAGAGGCTTCACACAACAAATATTGTTTTTCATTAGTGTTTCAACACGAATACAGCGTGGGATAAATCACTCTGTGTTAAATAGGTTTGTTTTGAAGGTTTGCATGCAGTGTACATGTTATCACAGAGTGTAGTATCTGCTGTTTAACCATGAACGTTTTCAGTACTGACTCACTCAGTGTGTGTGTGTGTGTGTGTGTGTGTGTGTGTGTGTGTGGAAAGAGAGAAGAAAGCATTTCCACTCCCGGGCTTTAGCAGCCTGTACAAAAAATCAAACTGGAAACCTCCCAGAAACAAAAGCATTTCTATAATTTGTAGACGTCTGCCGTTTGAGACAAATTAATTTCAGAGCTTTTCCAGAGCTCTTCCAGGGGTTCTGAAACATTTAGACTGGTGCTTTTCACCGAAACCAGTGCCAATGATTATTTCAAATTGTTCAGTGCACCCAGACTGCTCAACATTAGAACTAACGTCTCGCTGATTTATCCGCCTCACTCAACTGGAACGTTACGACTTTGCATTGTCCCTCCATCTGCGGGATTCATTTGTTCCCTGTAATAAATGAATGACTTTGGCAAACGTTTCCAACAAATGCATTTTCCTCCAAGGTGGCCTCTTACACATCAGCTGGAGATAATTGGTTCTTTCAGCACAGTGAAAGACTGTATGAGGCTCTATCGTCTCCAGAATGTCTGTTCTCTAAAGCAATTTTCCAGCAGCTTCCAGGGAACATGTTCATGGTTTCATCAAATCCATGAACTGGGAAGACAAGTAGCCTTGTAGTACAAAGCTTAAGCACCCTTTACCACCCAGAGGGACCATAAAGGGGCGCTTAGACTATTTACGTTTGCACCACAGGCCTTCAGGCTTACGTTCAAACTGACAGCAGCTCAAATCTGCTTCAGATGCGATAATAAAAACCTTAATAGGTTTTATACTTACATATTCACCACACTCTGCCAGTTATTCATCAAACTCGATAAGCTACCACCTCCTCAGCAGGGCTGGAATACCTCATGCACAAGCCAGTAGCTGCCGCCTTTGCTTATACTGTACGTTGCACCTAAACTAAATGAATTTGGTATTTTTGTGGGATTTGTTTTGCTTTTTTCCTCTCGGTCTTCCTGCTCTCTCCAGATACCAACAGCTGATTCTCTCCACCACAGTTCTACGTTCAGGAGTTAACATCTGATCGGTCGGTTTGAAGCTGAGGGGAAACTTATCTGTATTTTGTCGTTGCTGATGCTGTAATTTAAGAGTTTCCTGTCATCTCTCAGCTCCACAAGCTCATTCTTGTCTTCATCCAATGACACCCTCACCTTTAGTCAATCACCAAGCTGTCAAATTTTAGATGTGTTTTCTTTCTCTGCTGTCATTCAGCTGCATGTCAGCGTTGCAGAGATGAAGTCGTCCCAGTCTCAAGCTCCACTTCTCCTCACCAGCCCCAGTGTTGAGGCTTCGAGGGCTTCATATTGCAAACACCTGATTCATGGGACCGCTTCCCATGAATGGTGATCTACGTTCTGCCGGGATCTAAGCGCCAAAGTCTCTCCTGGTTGAATTTCATCCATAAAATCTGAGTTTATATGCCTTGAACATGAGGTGACTTTAGGTGTCCATATTTCTTTGGCTTTTCAGGCATATCTGTATTAAAAAAATGCCTGATTCCATGTCCTCATGTCCTCCAGGCTGATACTAGCTAAGAAAATGATTCAGGACGTTTAGGATTTACTTTTTACATTTTTTCAGCTCCACATCCTGAAGACCAAAGCAGTCACACTGAGCCGTATGACTGCTGCTCTACCTGTGAGTATCCACCGCGCAGCAGAGTGTAAAAAACCCAGCGTATTGTAACAGACACCAAGGCAACACGTGCTGAGTAACACGTGATGGCAGAGAGATTCCCCTTTGTTTGTTAAGTGGCACAGATCTGCCTTTAAAACCATAACAAATCCATAATGTGACACATGCGCTCCTTCCTGCGTGAGGCTGGAAGCTGCCAAGTCACACGCGTGACGGACATCAGCTCAGTGTTTATGGAAATACCGTCTTTTGTTCTGCTGCAGGACACAAGACAGCCAGGAAAACACAAAAGCCTGGCATTTCTGTTTTGTCTATGACATTTACAAAGGGACAGATAAACACAGAGGCTGGGTAACTCATCAGAGGCTCGTTCCAAAAACGCTTTCCGATTGAACTGTCACAGCAGGGCACCGTGCCATGTTAAACCCCATTTTATTTTTCCTGTTTAATTTCTGCCATCCTGCTCGGCTGCCATGTTTTCTGGCCGCCAGCTCGCGGACAGGCACACACAGGCAGAGCCAATGACTGAGGAGGAGGAGGACGGGGGACTCGGCAGCCATGATGCACCTGTGTCTCTCACCACTGGATGGATTTCATGATGAGGACCCAGAGGTGTCGTAAATGCAGGATCCACCCCGTGGAAAGAAACCGATATCTTCTGTCATAAAATGGCTGGTGGCAGGAAATGAAAGCACCACAACGAAACGATCTGACATCCAAAACATTTTGCTTTTAGAAAAAAAATGAAAAATAAGATAAAGCTACAAATGTGATATGAGCATCCTCATCTGGAAAGTGCGTCCACACAGGCCCATTTATTTACAGCTGACTGTTTGCAGCTTCATTGCCTCCAGTTGTCACAGTCGACATATGCAGCAAATACTTTCAGAACAATACTTTTATTGCTGTTTGTCAGGTTTTAATGAAAACACAAAGGATATTTCAGCCTTAAGGCCACGGTGAAATAACACGTTATTGTACTCTGGGCAACCATCGTATAAATCTTCCATCACACTTCCATCCTCCATTAGAACAGCAGTGGTTTCTGCAGGTTTTTGTTCATCAAATTTAGGTAAAACTAACAGAAAGGGTTTTATTATTATGTTAATAACTATGCTTTTATGCAGCTCGTCACATACAGAGCCTTGGTGTCAGTCTGCGTCTCGAGGAAGGGGGGAGGTTGGATGGGTCAGGTGCAGGACATTTGCCCATGAGACTGGAGTTCATGTCCTTTGTGAAGCCAAAAGTGAAAGTGGATTTCTTTTGCAGGTGAAGAAACGTAACGTACATAACTTCATGTAAGTAACATACATGATTAACATACTTATTTTAAGGAAAAACAGGATCCCTTTTCTTAAGCTAACCAAGTAGTTTGGTGAATAAACACTAACCAAAGTCTGTCACAGTGCTAACCACCTGTTCATTATTGTTCTCAGCAAGCTTTATTTTGAAAGTTACAGGAAGTTGTATATTTATTCTTGCAAAGGTGACTGCAGAGGTTGGTGTCTTGACATACTTTATTTCTGTTGTATTTCATTTTCCTGTATTTTATTTCATCGTTATCATTGTAAATGTCAAGACACCTACAAGCCTTGGAAGAGGGTCTCTCTTGTGTAATTCTTCCCAAGGACGCTTCCAACTTTAACTCACTTGACAGGTTTTTGGAGGTTTGTCTTGCACAATAGAGGTTCGTGTCGTGACATACTTTTTTTTTTCTTACATTTAATCGTGTTTCCATGGTAAGCATTTTATTTTATTATATTTTATTTTATTTTTAGCATTGTAAATATCAAGACACCTGCAAGCTTTGGAAGAGGGTCTCTCTTGTGTAATTTTTCCCACGGTTACGTCCAAAAGGGGTTTTCGAAGGTTTCTCCTTGGACATTGGCTGTTGGTTTTGTTAAATGCCGTATTTTTCTTATTTATAATTGTGTCTATGGCATGTATTTAATTTCACTGTATTTTATTGTTCTTTATTTTAGTTTGTGTGTGTGTGTGTGTGTGTGTGTGTGTGTGTGTGTGTGCCTATTGTCGCATGCTTACCTCGGCCAAGTGGCAGTGAATGAATAGTCCTCCAAATTGGCATTTAGCTGTTTTTATTTGGCCGTCGCTTTGGTCCTCCTTTGCTCAACAAAAATGCATTTCAGTGGGAAGACTGAACAATGCAGCTGAGGAAAAATGGCTTAAAGGTCATTTTGCAGCCAGACTAAATAATTTGTATGAATTTTAAAAACCCTTACAGACTAAATCCAGTCAAGAAATAAGGAGCTCATCAGAGCTACATTTCGTCTAATGTTTTGTTTAATTTTTAATGAAGCCAGATGAAATAAAATTCTTCCAAAGAGTGAACTTGTTGTTGTTCCAAGGACATTTGCATCTTTGGTGTCAAATATTTATTCACTCAGACTGATTGGTTCTCTGAAAAGTTAGTTTTATCCTGCAGTTTCTCTTGAGAAGTTAATTTATCTGACAAATCTTCCTCACTTACACACAAGCCCGTCGACAGCGTTGCCCATGAAAAATGAAACGTTGGAAAATGTGTTCATTTACAGCAGGTGATAAATGTTTCAGTCTGTTCAGTCCAATAAATGAAGTCGCTTCGTTCCCAAATTCTGGAGATTATTTAAACAGAAGTAACAAAAGTTCACAATGTTTGTTTTCAGGCTTTTCTCGAACCACTCTGTAATAAAGCATGCTTAATAAGGGCTTTTCAGCCAGTGCTTTAATTAATATTTATACATTTAAAACCTTCCTCAGTCCTTAATAGATCAATAAAAATAACAACATCCATCATGTATTAGTACTGACTTGGGTCCTGATCAGGTCTTGGTTACCAGGAAGACTCCTAATGCAGACCTGGACCCAGACCTAGAAAGTGTTTAGTGTTTAGTAACAGTGTCTAAGTCATTAATAAGTGTTTCTTCCATTACATTTATCCAGTCTGTTGTTGTAAATGTTCATAAACTCTTAATAAACTAAGAGGAGCTGCATGTTGTACATGTACTAATTCATCGCCTCATTTGCATGAACTCAGAAGCGGCCAGACCCCGACGCTGCTTCAGCAACTGAGACCCAAACTGCGGCCATGTCCCGATCTGTTGGCTACAAGCACATGAAAGCGTCGGGTCGTGCAGGGTTACGGCCACATCTGGATGAGACGAGCGTCTCCGTCCCTGTGGGAAACGTGCAGGGGGAGCCATCAGATGAACATCAAAGCCAAACCTCCCTTTAATGATTCATGGCTGTCGTGGGCGCTGTGAGGCGGCACCTGTGGGACCTCCTGCACGTTCCAAACCTGAGCTGCCGACAAAACAGCTTTGTAATGTTTGACTGAGCATCGGAGCTTACAAATCTGCATGTAAACAGTACACTCACAAGAGCTTAAAATTCAGAAGAGAGTCAGAAATGAGAGCATTGTGTGGAGTTATTAAAGTGTTTGGGGGGGGGGATTTACACAAATGAGAAGTTTAAATAGTTCTGAAAAGTCTTGAGGGCACAGCGCTACTTTTTGAGAGCCAGAAGAAGTGTATGATCACATTAGCATATATTACATCTGGGCTTTCTGCGGGAAACTGAGGCCTCCAGGAGGGCAGACGTCTGTGTTTGTTTCTGGTGAAATGACTTCATTTCAAGTCAAATGAACTCATTCTGCGAGGTGAGCCTCTGCTAAGAATACCCGTCAGTTTATTATCCCTCTCTGCACCATGAGGCTGCGTGCCATTTCAAAGCAGCCATGTTAAAACCAGCCACTCGTATCTGCACGGCTCTGCAGAACGCATCTTCAATCCGAACAGAATCTTTTGTTCTGACTCGAATTTTTTCTGGGTTGGAAGTAGAAGAAAACTGCTGCTCAATATTTCAGCCGAGTTTTTCGGTGTGAAGCGGTGAACTTAGGAGGAAAACTTGCAGAAGAGGATTCTGAACAGCAACTACAAATATTTGGAAGAATCACTTGAATCAGGTCATTTGACGGCAGCAGCTTAACAAAGAAGGAGCTGAGCAGGGAAAGCATCAAAGATCAGAAAGATAACTTTTAATTGCCAAGACTGTCAAAACCATCGCAGATGAGAAAACTTTTCGTATCATCCAACACATCCTCATACCCAAACAAGAATGGAAAATGAAGGCGGGCGTCGTCACAGTTTGCTTAGGTTAGGAAAAGACTCATGTACATTATGCAAGCTAAAATAAGTCAATGGCAGCTTTCAGTTCATGCAGGACCTGAGCAGCAGTCTCCTGAGTCAAAGTCCTGTGTTTGTCTATATGTGGACTCTCTTGCCTTTTATACTCCATCACCTGACTCCCTCCTTTCCTCCCATCATTATTGCTCCGACCACTAGAGGTCGCCACTGAACAAAATAAATATGGATCATAATAAACACCCAAGAAAGTCACATCCCATCTTTAACTGTCAGTCAACGGTGACTCATTATAGTACATAATGTTCTTCAGTTACAAAACATACCTAACAGGAACATTTCTAACCCAAATTATGTTCCTTTCCTACCCCAAAAGCAGTTTCTGTGACTGTTTCACAATATTTACTACATGATGATGAAGGTGTGGCACGCCTAACGCTCGCCTACAGTCATATATGCTGTTATGAGAGTCATTAGCATTCAAACTATTAAGTTTTTAAGTATGAGGACATGTTGACATTACTTTTCACAGAAACATAAAGATTGAATTTTGAGCTTTGTTGAACGCGCCTGTCAAAGTTCGAATGATCGGATGATGTGAATTAATTTTGGTCTGACTCAGTGTTCCTGATGTTAAATGAAAATGGATATTTTACTGCAGCACACAGACAGAAAAAACCTGAAAAGCGCGACTGCTGGTTGTCAAAACTTCCTCGATTCTCCAACTTATTTGCAGAGAAAAAAAAATGAAACTGCAAGCTGCCATCATCTATTATTTATCTGCCTGTTTGTGTGTTCAATTCACCAAAATGGCAGCGCTGCAGAGCTGAAGTCCTGGTGCTGGCTGCAGAGATGGATGGCTGCACAACGGAAATGGTTTAACCTTTATTCTAAGCTGAAGCAGATGGCGGTGATCTTTTCGAGCACCTGTGTTTGTGTCACTCACAGGTGTCGTCAGTCATCTTTTTGTTTATCTCGAGGAGGAAACGCTGCAGCATTTTTATTTATTTGTCACAGAGGAAGTAGTGACATGTGACAGCGTGACACCGGTTCAACTTCAGCACATCACCGAGACGTCAGTCGGTTTGAGCAAGGCACTGCAAGCCGCTTCAATCATTTTGTGTGTGCGTGGGTGTATCGGCGTGTGTGGAAACAGAAATAAAGCTGAGCACTATGCTATAGCCAGATTTATCAAAACGTGTTGCTAGGAGACGTGAAAACTTTCTCGAGGGCTTTTCATTAAAAGAATATTCTGCCATTTTTATTTTCATGTGTGAAATCTTGTTTTCATAGTTTTGGCCATCAGTCTTATCAGTTCTGATCATATTTCAGATCTTCCCTCCTCTGAGATCTTTGCAGTCGAGCTCTGTGGAAGCACAGGTATTAAAACGGCTCTGCAGGTACAGATCTGTTTGTACTTACCTTTTCTTTTTCTTTTTCTTTTGAATTTAACATAAATCCGACTTCACATGAACTTATATGTAAGGGTCAGTAGATGCATAGACATAGATACCATATGTGGCCAAAAGTATGTGGACGCGCTTGACTTTTATCCTTGTGTACTGTTGGTCTGGGGCTGCTTTTCATGGTTTGGACCTTTTTATTTCAATATTCAGGTCTGTTTTAGATGATATGAGACACTCACAAAGCTGACCTTTTTTTAGGTATTTTAAATGCAGCATTGTTTACTTCAGTGTTTACTAGCTAACAGTCTTCTTCTCTGCTTTTGTTACCACGTTGCAGCTTATCTTGGCACCACCTACACTGTAGATCAGTGGGATAGTTTGAAATAATTGGCCAGAGATGAACACACCGGGGACATGTATCATAGAAAAACAGCTGCACACCACAGGTGACCTTTAAAAGAGGACATGTTATAGCAGCTGATTAATGCTCATGGTTTTGGGAAAAGATGTCAAGCAACCACACATGGAGGTAAAGTTCAGATGTCCATATACTCCCATACTGCCAGACGGAAGGGGGACAGTTTGAAGACAGGAAAACAGTGCAGAGGTGATTTAGGACTAAGACACAACAGGCGTGAAGCAGGAGAGGAACGAGAGGAAGGTCAGTCATTACCAGCAGGCCGGCGCAAGCTGGTTAGCGTGCTAACTTCAGTAGATATCTCTGGAGAACAGTACGCAGACATCTTTGACGTCTTCACTTTCTGTTGATCATTTTAGTTAATATGACATTTTAAAATACATATTGCACCTTTCAATAACTTGATGTTATAGCCCAGAATGACAGTGAGAAATAGCACAAGGAAGCAAATAATGGAGTCAAGTTGGATTCATTTAATACTATTAGAGTGTGTGTGTGTGTGTGTGTGTGTGTGTGTGTGTGTGTGTGTGCGTCAGTGCTGTCTGTGTGAAGTTAAACTCTGTTTCACTGGTGTTATTGGGTTAGCTTTGGTAGGTTTACTCCACCTCAGTGGCCAATGGTTCCTCCATTCAATTAACATAGAAGCTGCACTTCATTACACAGTGATTAATGTCCCATCATATTAATTAGTTACCACCCTTTACCTAATGAGTAACGATGTGCCGCGATCCGTTCGTGGCACCGGGAGTCTGTAACTCGCTGCCACTTCATAACAAACAGAATCTGTCATGAGAGGGCTTTCGACTTCGCCCACGGGTGCTGTTGACTGCGAGGAGCCGGTGAACGGGGCCGTTCATCTCGTCCTGCCCGGTACCTGGAGGCCATCACGGGCAGCTGGAGTCCAGATCATTGTTTCTGAATTATACCTGTTAATTATCCAGCTGCTCTGCGTGATGGGAATGCTAACGAATGCCCTCAATTTACATGCATGCTTCAGAATGGGGACCAAGCACAGGGGTGATCGCTTAGCCTGTGTTCATACGTGTGTGTGTGTGTGTGTTGCCTGCACATATTCATGTTCACCACTGATTAACTGTCAGCTGTGATAGGTTTATGTTAAATTAATGTATCTACTATTAGTACGACAATGCTTCATATGACTAGTATGTATTATTTTACCATTTTGCACTCAGAGCTCATGATGAAATTCACACACAGATGAACAAAAATATTAAAGATATCATAACTGCAGATATACATGGAATGAGACATTGAAAGCCACAATTTGCTGTAACTTCTGCAGCGTGTGTGCACTTCAACCTGCTTGGAGTTACTGTAGTATGTCGTGTGGAATGAGGACACAGATCAAGTTTAATAAGCGTCTCACCATCCTGATTTAGCCTGGAAAACAGGAAACGAATGGTGAGCCTGGCACATCATGCTCGGTCTTGGAAACTGCTCTCGACAGAAGAACCTCAGCTGAGGATTTGTGGTCTTACTGTTAGCTTCTTACAAAAGTGTAGCTGCTCTGCAAACCTTGCACTTGTTTTCCTGCTGTAAGTGTTTTAGGGTGGTCCTCTTTAAGACCACATGATACAGGGATCAGGGATGCTAAACCACACAAATGGCCATTTAACTGGTTTATTTGCTGCTTCCTGTGATTTAAGATCTGGAGGAAAGTGTACATGTTTCTTTTTATTCTGTTTCTACATGGAAAATTAGCCTCATGTAGTACAAATCTATTTTCTAATCTGACACGTTATGTTAGAAAAACAGAAAATCCAAGCTTCAGGTAGGAGGAGACGTTGTGCTGATGCTCTTTTAGTTCTTGCTGGTTTGATAAAACTCACAGATGCACACATTCAGCCACTTTTTAAACAAATCTGTTATTTACAGCAGTAGCAGCAGCAGTGGCGAGAAACTGCTGGAGGAGTGCGAGTTGTGTAGTTTTTATAGCGAGCAGCTCCTTTAAACCAGTGGGGAATAAATGGAAGACAAGCACATTAAACACATTTGTTTCCTTCATGCTGGCTGCTCTGCATTAAACATTATTACAAACTGTTATTATTCTTTTTCCAGCCATTATTTTTTACAAGGCAAGGTTTGCTGAGCGAGCTCTTTGCAGCTCTTTTATAGCCTCGCCGTACATTTGTATAATTACGCTCATTTGCAGGGAGCTGCCCAGTACACACCAGTCTACTGCTGCTGGCCGCTGTGCAGCTGCACCTGAACAGCTGTTATCTTCTGGCTGAAACAAAACAGTTGCTAAATTATTTTGGTATCATATTGTTGCCTGCATGTGGGCTGCGGAGTAGCTTGTTTCAGATTTCTTAGGCTTGGCGATATCTGTTCCTCGTCTGATCGTGCGGTCCAGCTGTTCAGATCCCTGGTGTGCTCACAGAGTGGCTGCTTGCACACTCAACCGATGAACAAGTCCTCCAAATTAAGCAGTGAGTCGAGTCTCCCCATGCATGTATTATCTGCTCTGACCTCCCTACAGTATCTCCAGGAACACATCTTATCTCAAAGCATTCAAAAAAGAGTGTGACCATTAGAATATGACCATTTTACATTCTATGTAAAAGAATAAAAACAACTTCTTTGTGCATGAGCAGTGGTGATGGGAACGAAAAACTGTCCAACCGGATTGGAGTACGTACATTAGTGCTTAACACTAAATATGCCTGAAAGCTCGAAAGCTCATGAGAGGAAAGATGGAGGCTGCTACTTGAATCTGTGTGTGTGAACAGAGAGTTAACGTCAGTGAGTGAGATCACAGAAATGATCTGGATTCAATGGTTTTTTAAGAATAAACAGCAGGACTGAGCAGTTAGCATAAGACGCAACAGCCAACATGGCCGAGCAGATGAAACAGCACCGCCCTTAGAAACCCAATGTTAATAAGAAGCAGAAAACATTTTAACTAATTGAACTAAAGGAAAATGAAAATGGTTCAGGCTGAACTTTAATCTCTGCTGATGGTCGTTTTGCAGCACGTTTGCTCTCCCAGCATGGCTGAATGTCCCTTGTTACCACTAGAAACCACTCTGCAAACATTAAATGCCAAATCTCTATTATGAAATTGGGCTTTAAGTAGATTACACCAATAATATCCTCATATTAATGAATGCGCTGTGACTGCAGGCGCTCCCACTGAATGTGCGACCCAGGATAAATAAAAACAAACCCAAACATGGCTGCACATTAATCATCTGCTCCCACTCTGATGTAAACTAATGGCGCTGCCTTCTTAATCATAATTGAATTGGCTTGAATTCACAAGATTCCTGATGTGTCTGTGTATCATGTTTTGGGAGCTTAGTTCCACTTGACGGGTTCATTCTCTCTCGTTTCCCCCCCAACATTCAGCTCTTCAGAGCCCTTTCAAGTCGTCCACGCTGGCCCCGTTCGCGATCACGGATTCGGTGAAGAACCACATTGTCTGATGTGTGGGCTGCACTCCAAGTCTCTCTGTGCCTGAACACACACAAAAATATGGCGTAATTAAAGCAGTGACTAACCCGGCACGCAATAATCTGAACATTTAATCCTTTAACTATTTGGTGATAGCATCAGAGGAATCGCAAATTATCCTCGACTTGATAAGGATTACATCTCAGAGACAGTTAGTGATAAGACAGTTCTGCTGTACTACAGGGGGCGAAGGCTCTCCTGAGCCAATCAGAATCCAGCATTCTACCTGTCTGTAAAATAAATTATCTCTGAAATCAAACCACGGCTCTCTGTTGTGTCACAGGCAGACTTCCAGTGCTTTCCAGCGTATCAGGGAGACGTGGACTTTCCATGTTTTCTGTCTTCATGTTGATGCCAAACAGAGAACCTCCATCTGTCGACACCTTCAAGCTCGTCTCAAACAATATTCCTTATCAGCTGACGCATCTCTCAATGCAGAGCCGAGCAGCAGCGTCTCCGGTGAAAACAATCACAGCCATGACTGTCCTATCTGACATGTTATCGAGCTCAGAGTGATTGGTTTCTTTTTCATCTGGACAGCCCCGCAGCTATCTCTGTGCTGCTTTGAACACATGAGGAAATTCCCATTACTGGTTATTTATTTATGTTTTTCTTCTGCATGTACGTGCCAGTGCAGCAAATGCCTCTCTAAGCTGTGTGTGTGACTGATTGGCCACTGAGCTGCCATTGAAGCAAACGTATCATCTGCAGCCTGCGGCCAGCTGCCAGGACGGCTGTGTGTTCAGCACTCGGGTTATCAAGCACTTGGAATTAGTAATAGGAAGTCTTCTTCTTCTGACCTTTTGCTTTGTAACACAGCTCAGTCAGTCACACAGCTGGCTTAATGCTATACTGACTAAATGAAGAAGCTAGAAAAATCCATTTTTTTGTTAAAGCTGGTGGGTGGAGTCACTCTGAGTGGCATGCTGTCACTGTTTTTCATGCTCTGATATCGTGCACAAATAAAGAAATAACTGTACACACTCAAGCATGTGGTGACGCATATTATTACTGACTGCAGAGGATGGAAATGTACATGTGCAGTGCATGCAAGCTGCATGACATCCACTGGTTTCACGCTGTTCCACCGATCAACTGATGGTGGCAGTAATGTGCAGAAAGTGGGAGGAGAAAGGCCCCTAGCTGATGTATATATACATTTAAGCATTGCCGGTTTAAATATATTCAAAATATTCCCTCTGCAAATGTTTAATGAGGAAGAAAATGCATTCAGAGTGTCTGTCGAGCCTCGAGCAGGCATAATGTGCAATTGTGTTTGTTTACAAAAAACACCACAGGATACCTTTTGGGTTTAAGCTCAGTTGTCTCATGAGGTAGTTTAGTTATCTAATGTTCGGCCCCAAGTTTGAAGAATTGCACCAGGTGCTCCATTGCATGGCCCTGCGGTCGGTAAAACATGATAAAGTGAACTCTGCGGTGCAGGTTCATATGTGCTGCCCTGCATGCTAACTGCCTCTAAATGGCTGGTTAATAGTTCCCCGTGTGTTTTTATGACAGACGTTTGACTGTAAATGCATCAAGACGTCCTGTTCGCCGGTGCCCTCTTTAATCGTTCTGCCCCTCAGACCGTCACTGGGTACCACTGACTCCACATGACGTCAATCTACAGATCTGATAATATTGTCAGCTGGCAAATTCAATTCAGTTCTGTCTGTTTATTGTCCCGCGCAGAAAATTTGGCTTGCAGCATGACAGAATCAGACGCATCAATCCAAGAAGTGCACTGAGAGGAAGTCTGCATGTTATAAAGGAAACAATGCTCAGCCTCTCCAGCTGGTTTTACATCGACCTGTTCGTCCATAATTCAAACCCACTTGAAACCTATGAGCATTATTCTTATACAAAAAAAGTGTTTTTCTCTTGTGGTTTGTTTCTCAGTTGAACAAAAAACAAAGAAAGCACGGCCTCGCTGGAGGACCATGATGGTTCTTCACTTCACTGCCTATGTACTGTACATCTGAGGTATCTGCAGCGCTTTTAGAAAACACTAGAATTAATGAAATGTTCAAGAGTTTCATATGTGAATATGTCGATCTGATGAGACATCGTTTAACACTGTTAACAATACCAACAACAGGCACATGCAGAGTCATGGCTAATATGACCTTTCACATGTAGTTTACAGGCTTTTTTGTTGTAATGATGCTGACAGAGCCTGAGAGCCGACAAAAAGCCAAACAGAAACACGGAGGTCTTCAAAGCTGAGGGTAAACATGTCACAAATGGGTTGTGAGCCCAGTGGGAGAGTCGGGGTGAGCTTCTGATTGCTTTCATTATTTCCTCTCGAATCAAAATGTCAACCGGCGTGAAGAAAGAATTCCCACTGTGTTCGCTGATAATTACAGGATCCATTTTCCTGTTTCACATAAAGCGAGCTCTCTGGAATCAGAAAGATTGGCCGGGGAAGAAAACTCCAGCTTGTTTGTCACTTTGTGCCTCGCTTCCTTCTTCAAAACTCCATCTCGTCTTCCACTGTCTTTTTTCTTAGATGATGAGCTGATGCTCTATAAAGTCGTTTCATATATAGTTGAATACTGACTGCGTCATTATTTTGTTATCTCAAGACATCAGAGTTTATTGTCTCCTCAGAGTGGACTAATTTATCTCATTATCTCAAGAAAACAAAAGGCCGATTTCTCGAGATAATGAGATAATTTATTACAGGAGAACGACTCTTGCTCTTGCTCTTTCCTTTCAAGCAGGTTAAAGCCCTGTAATGGCAGAGACACAGACTTTATTAAGGCCATCTGGCTTGCTGTGAGACTCCGGTCCCGCCGTGCAAAGTGACCCCCACAGCATCTCCACCTGTTGTAGCTCGTTCATGGAAACAGATCACACCCGATGAAGAGATGAAGGATTCATTTCCTGAAGCGACCAAAGATCGATTTTGCAAGTCATGAATATTCCAGTAAGTTATCTTGTGATGTGTTGATCAATAACTGGTCTTCCTTGATCTGACATTTTCAGCTTTAATCGGCTGCTACAGTTGTAGCACGCCGGCGCGGTCCTCCTGAACAGTCACAAGAGGAAATAATGAACTTGTGATCTCAAGACAACAGCATTAAAAAAAAATAGCTCCGAGCAACGGGCGCTCTCAGCTCGTGACGTGAACACTGAGAGAAAAATAAGATCGAAAATGAACTTCACAGAAGCTGCTGTGTGTGTTTTAACTGAAAAACTGCCCACAAACGTCTCATTCTTACTGAAGCGTGAGCGAGTTGAAACTCAGTGTGCTCCAGCCATCTCTGGTCACCTGATCCCGACAAACCGCCCGCACACCTGCACACCTGCCCCAAATTCCCTCATTAGTCACTCAGTGTATACCATCGCCTTTCCTTTGTCTTTTGGCACCTGTGATCTGCACTGTTTCAGTGCTTCGCTGTAGTTACCTGTCCTGTCACCTGCGTGTTCTAGACTCCTTCCTGTTGCTCATTCTTGCCTGTCTGTCTTTTTACTGGGTTTTTTTTGCCCTCAGTACTGACTGCAGGCTACAGACCTCTGCCATGGTTTTTAACCAAGTTAAACACCTTTTAAACCTCATTATTTATGTTATTTATCCATCATTTTTGCTAAAATTTGCTAATATCATTAGATCTGTGTAACTACCTTCCCTGTGTTATACATTTTCTACTGTGCAATAGTACAAAAACACTGTATTTTATTATCCATATCTGACTAATGAACTGAACCATCCTTCAGGGCAGCGTTATTTCGAGTTGGTCTCAAACTGTTTGTGCTGTTTGGTGCCGGGCAGGTTCGTCTTATGAGCTGTGGCCGAAAGCAACACTAATGAGAGCAGTAAGGCTGAACCAAAACTGCCACCCGGACAACCACAACGAGCTTAGAGATAACTCAAAGCTCCTTACAGCGGAGGGGAGTGTTGGCTGAAAATGCTCCGATCCAGTGTTGTAAAAACATTTATTACAGGTGCTTTCAAATCAAATGAAGCAGCAGTAAAAAGTTCCAGAGGGAACTTAGTTGGTTTGATGAGCTCAGGAGGTGCAGATATCTTGTTTCAATAAGGAAGCGAAGGAGGCAAAACATTTCAATATCACATTTAAATTCCTGCTGCAGGCTAATGTTGTCAGTTAAGTTGTTACCTCTGCTGACTTTGATCAAATAATAAAATCAATACAGGCCTGCTGAGCTGGCCCCCTGTGAAATAATGTAATTCCTGCCCTGCGAACCTTGTGGTTGAACAGAGAAAAAATAATCACAGTTTGTAATCATTTTTAAATGCAGAGCAACCAGCATGAAAAAAATGAAGGCGTTAACGTAATATTCCCCATCGGCTTAATGGCACTGCACCGTCGCCATCAGCGCAAAACTGAAATGTGAGTGTTGACTGTGTGTGTGTGTGTGTGTGTGTGTGTGTGTGTGTGTGTGTGTGTGCGCATGTGTGTGTGTGTGCGCCGTTCTCCCCCAGGCTGCTGCTGTAAATACAGCGTGGATGGCGCCTTAAAGCGGCTTTAAGTGATCTGTGACCTCTATTGGACCAGCAGGAATTACCACAGCATCATTAGAGAAACAGAGTAGTCTCCTGCACAAGTGAGACGGCTAATAGGAGCAGGGGTGCAGCAGAAACATTAAGGGAAAGAGTTTGTGTGTTAAATACTGGAACAGCAAACCTGTGTCGATGCTGTTTTTTGGCTGGTGAACGAGGCTGTTGCCACTGTCCTCTGTTGTCAAGCAGCAGAAGCACTTCGAGGTTTGGCCGCACAGTAGGCGTATTGATGAGGAGGTGAGTAGTTTCTCTATGAGCTCTTTGCTGTCTGTGCTCTTCAGAGCTGGAAACCACCTTTTCAGATTCAGTATTATTGATTTTTTGAATGTATATTTAGTGACGTAGCTTTTTTTGCTGTCATGTTTTCTGATCTGTTCCTGTTCGGGTGCATTTTTAGCTTTTCTTTTGTGCTAATGCTCTCTTTTTTTTGATAATAATGTCTATTTAGCATGAGTGCATGTGGCAATCTTTAGCACTGATTGGCACTAAAAGCAAAAATGTATCTATTTGCTTGTTGTTATAAAAATGCTTCAATCAAAATGACCTTTTTTTGGATTGTTCCATTTTAACATCATCAGTGTAAGAAGCTAGCTTCATTTTTTTAAGGTAATTTTATTTGATCTATCTCTACTTTGTCCTACTTTTTTCTCGTTTTTTTCTCGTTTTTTCTCGTATCATTATGATTGGCTTCTTTGCAGCCCTGCTTTGAATGGTGCTACATACATGAAAATAAAGTAAAAGTGCAGCGAGGTTTGGGATGTTTTTTGTTGCAAACCAGAGCATAAAGCAGCTTTAAAGTGACTCTGCACCTGGCCCACATGTGCAGGTTTACATGAATATTTTATACGTGTTATTTCACAGAGCTCTGGATGTGAATCTATGGTTCAAAACTCCAGACAGCTCTTTCTCAGAGGAAACAGCAGACACACTTCGATATGTGGCAATAAACATTTGGCTCAGTTTTTCATGTGCAGAGAAAAAAACAATTTGGCCTCCGTCCCCAAAATCACACACAAGAGGACTGATGGTGAGATCTTGATTAAGACAACACATTAGCGCCATAGGGGTAGTGCCCCAAACCCATAAAATTCAATTAGTGGTGTGAGCTGATCAACAAATGTGTGGAGATGCGTTCAAGCTGTGGAGGGATAGACACAGAAATTTCTCATAGATTAAAACTATGGCGGCGAAGAAGCTGATTCAGTCTCACACACATTTCTGAAACATGCTTTGACATCCACTAATTATCCAAAATACCCCAAAACTTTTAAGCGAAAGTAAACAGACATAATTGGTCACGACTCACTTAGAAAACTATAAATAATGCAGTTTCTGTTTACTTATTAACTTTCTCGTCTGAGATTCCCATCGTTGCACAAAAGGTATCTTTTTGCATTTTATGGCTCCTTCAGAAAACTTTAAATGTTCTACTTTAGATGTTTCTTCAATAAAGGTTGTCAGTTTTGATTAACTCTTTATTTCCACCTGTCTTATCTGATCGATTACTTGTTATCTTGCCTTTTCCTAAAGAGCCATTTTACATTTATCATGTTTTTGTAATTCAGCAGCATTCAGCAAATATAGGATATGGATGAAGTGATCGTAACTGCTGGATACATGATTAATGAAGTAGTACTCAAGTACTAGTGCTAATACAACAATATAAAATAATCCTTTCAAATAAGTCATGTATAACTGCTTGAGTAGTTACAGTAAGTACAGATGTATTATTTTTTTCCTGTTACTGATATGTTATCATATCATACAATATATTACCACATATTGTATGTATAAGCTGAAGTTGTAACCATACATACATATACAGTCACTGCTTAGGCCAGAGGTTCCCAACCTATGGGTCGAGTCCTCAGCATGTGTATTCAATTTTTGCTCATGAGACACAGTTTTTCACTTTATTTCAGTCCTCTCTTTTTAACTCCTTCTCTCCAGCTTACTTCTGACTTCCTGTCCACTTTGCCTCTGAGTTCAATGAGTTCAGGTTTTGCTTCATCTCATCCAATCGGCTTTACCCCTGTGGAATCCAAACCTCAACTGTGGCTTAAATGACGTCGTCTCAGGGGGGGCAACAAGCGTCGTATCTCTAAAATCCATGTTTGTATGAAGATCAATGATCTCTGCATGGACGAAGTCAGCAGAGAGACAGCTGCCTTCATTGTTGCTTCCCGTTGAGGGAGCTTCGCTGGGTCAGACACATCATTTTCCTGCACAGCGTGAATGGAGATGAATCACTGCAGCATGAATCCTAAAGCTGGTTGCACTCTGTCAGCTCTATGCGTTCCCTCCAGGAGCTTTTTTAATCAATAATTTTTCATTCCTTTAACCTGCTGTTGCACTACGACTCATCTTGACGTATATTTCTGCTTATTTTTCTCTTTGCATACATTACACATGTTCTTTGTTTTGCTTGCTCAGCTCTCTCTGTTCCCGGGCGAAAGCTCATCTGCCCTCTGAAACCATCTGTCCTCCCTTCATGTTTGCTGCTCCGCTCAATTGAAAAGCTTTTCTACGCCGAGATAATTTTCCGTTAGGGTTGACTCTCTAAATGCCTCTGCAGTTTATCCCATAAAAGCCATGCCTCGTTCATCAAGCCTCTGCAGCCTTTATTGCAACAAAGAATAGCAGTAATTCACAGCGAGTGCTCCCTTTAAATTTTGAACAAATGCAATTTCCGAGCCCTGACAGAGATGCAGGTGCGCTGATAAAAGTCTGCTTCACGTGTTTGTGGGGGAGCAATCAGGCTCCTTTGGCAGTGACTCCATGCACGTTTGGCAGCCGGCGCTCACGCTGCAACATAATGACTTGTTTTTTTCCAAGAGCATCCACTCCGATATCTGCCCTCTCGTCCAGCTTTAGACTGTAGATCCAAATTTGTCTTAATGAAAGGCTATTAGCATGTGTCACACCCAATTATGTTCAGCATCCTTGTCTCTAATTGCATTCTGCCCGGCAACACAATGCTGGGAGATGTTTCCCTTCATTTTGTCAGACCACCCAGTTCGTGAGGCGCGGCTGCTCTGCACAGTTGTTCTGAAGATTTGGTTTGTCACAGAGAACTAGGAACAGAACAACAGAGGCTCGGCGTGTTCACTGTAGGAGACACTAATGTTGGATAAATGCTGCGCTCAAGCACTTCGTGTTGGTGACAAGATGCTGCTTTAACACTAAACCATAAAGCATGTTTGACATTAACTGTAATCCTGTCACCTCCCAGCAACCACTTCATCAGATACACATGTGCAATCTAATGTGATCCAATACAACAGCCATCAGTTCTGCTTTTATGGAGCTCATCTTTTTTCAGTTTTTCAGTTTTGACACCGTGAGAAAGGTAATATTTCTACTTCATGACTGGTGAAGTCGTGGTTTTGATGTACTGGAGTGCATTATATTGAAAGGCGTTTTTAGAAACGCCTCTTAATACAATGCAGTCCAGCAATACTGGGATTTTACAGACATAAAAAACAGTTGGAGGTGTGATATTTATACGATGCACACTATACACTATAGCTCAGATATAGGCAGCATGGACAAATATGTGTGGGTATGTGAAAGCATATATAGTACAGGTAACTTTCTGCACAGTAGTGTGGCAGAAGTGGAAGGTGTGTGGGGGATGGAGGGTATCTGGAGGTGAGGGTCTGGTGGTTTATCACCGAGGTGCAGAGTCCAGCTGTTCCTGAAACTCCTGGAAAGGAGATTCTTGTGGTGCCTCCCAGAGGAGAGGAGGGCAAACCGCCCATGGTTGGATTGAGACGTGTCCCTGATGATGGCGTGCACCCTCCACAGAGGGCATCTGTGCATGATTCAGGTGTCAAAGTCCTGCACTGTGTCCTGCCGCCAAAGATCAAATCAAACTTAACTTTATTATCCAAAAGAGAAACTCAGAGATGCATGCACGATGCATACAAATACAAATATGTAAATAAGACAACGCCTAAAAGGATCAGCACTAGAGAAAAGTTATATGTTGTCATCTCACAGTGACATGTGGTACGAAAAGGTAGCACTTACACCAGGAGGGAAAACTTTACTGCTGAATACAAGCCAGGTAGCAATTATGTTTCCCATCAAAATGCAGCTGAAAATACAAATTAGTAAATATAAACATAGATTCAAGGAGACAGGGTTGATTCAGATGAAGGTTAATGTAGCAGCAAGCCTTTTAATCGAGCCCTCGTGTTGGCAAGAGACAGGCTTTGTTCAGTCATGCCGCAACTCTAATTTGTACTTTGGTTCAATGAGCAAATGCACAATAACTTTATTACGCCTCTCATTTAATAGCTGATCAACAAGTAAAACACAGAGGCCAAAAGTCATCAAACCACAAGCAAACAGAAGAACTGCACCTTTCAGCGGGTCAGACGATGAAGCAGTCGATACAAATCTCAGCACATCACCTCCATCAACAGCTAACAGCGCTGGATCAACCTGGAGCAGACAGAGTGACATGAGCCCAACGACCCTTATAGATCTCTGAGCTGATGTCAGGTCATTACACAGAAGGTCAAGACCCTCTCTGACCTGCACGGACCAGCTGACCCGCTCCCAGGTGCACAAACAGCAGTAGGTTTAACAATCCCATCAACGCAGAACATGTAAATCTGTCCTCCACACATTCCACTGCAAACTCCAAAAGGAAATCAACATGTTACAGACGATGCAACACCACACATGATCAAATACTGATGAATGCATTAAATTATTCAGCTACAAGTAATGCTGCTCTCGTGCAAATCAGGAACGTTTCATTGTGAGTTTAATGCAAAAATCTCAAAAGGGAAAACGTATTTATCCTATTTTATGCAACCTCTGAAGAGCATTTCTGTACAATTTGGATTGTATTATTGGCTCTGTAAATCTCCCCCCACATGTGCAGCTGGAGTCTCTGTGGGAGTTTTAGAAGTGCAAACCCACATTACTGTAGATCTCTGCTGAGGTGACAGAACCGCTGATGTACAATAAGCCTTGAAACGAGTGGGAACCTCTTTCTTAGCTCCGAGCAGCTCGCAGATGTATGTGGGAACTGCTAACCGCGGGTACAGTCGCTCTCATTTGAAGCACAATTCTCCCCTTTCCCAAAATATTTTGCATTAACTTCCTGCTCTCTGTGCTTTAAGATCTTGAGAGAGACAAGCACACATGGCTGTTTGAGTCGGGGAGCCACTGCAAGGCTAAAGTAAAGAAACTGTTCAAAGAAAATGAACACAAAGCCTTCAAATGCCTGCACATACAAACTCTATGCCTATCTACCGAGGGCTGCACTGGAAGATACAACAAGACATGTTTTTTCTTACTGATGTCTACGTTTATTTAACAGAAATTTGCTTCTTTTGCTCCTTTCCCTTTTGGGATCATTGGGAGCGTTTACTCATCACACACCAAAACTGGCCCTCAAAACATCACAGCAGTGTCTCTGTACAACAGATAGATTCCCCGGTGAACACGGAGGTTCAAAGCCATCTGGACCTTTGGACGGTCTCAGCTTCATTAGAGAAAGGTCTACGACAGCAACACGAATCTGAACATCAAAGCATTTCATCCCAACTTTTCCAGCCTCGCTTGCTCTTACGTTTAGCACCTGTTTATGGGCTTCCTGTGGAAACGTAGCTCTCTCATGACGACCTGGGAACACAGTGGAAGCGTAACCTCGCCGACGCAGCAGCTCCAAATAGCTGGCATCGGATCCCCGAAGGCTCCCCTACCATCTGCAACTCAACACCCACCAGCAGCCAAAGCACTCGCTAACGGGGGTGGGGGTTAATTAATGGAGCCCTTGCTCAGAAACAGCAAGCATATGCATTAATCATCTCATCTATATTTAATATTCAAAATGCTCTGCTAATTTTTGATGTGGCGCAGCAGCATTGGGTTTTTCTACTTCCAAGAGATCAACCAGACTGGAGAAGTTAAACCCCCAAAAACTGTTGATTATCCCCCTTTTTGCCGTGTCAGTAAAGCAGTGAAAATGACCACATGGACACACAGATGTGTTTCTCTCCAGTGCTGCTGTGCTTAGCCAAGTTGGCAGCCAGTTAGGGCCCCATGCCTCCTTTCCTGTCAGCTCATCCGCCATCTTTGCCTCAGATTTTTGGATGACCCGATCCAGAGACAGATGGATCGAACCAGGCGCCCTTGTTCCCTCCCCGGAGTCAGGACAGCCTGCCAAATCCACTGCAAAGTTCCTCTGAACTTGATCGCGGCCTTTACTGCAGTGCACTTTGTCAGCACACAAGCTGCTGACTCGCTCGCCCGGCCATATTGTCTGTCTGTAACAAAGAACTCCTTCTCACTTAAGATCTTCACGCAGCTACTCGATGAGTTAAACAGCATTTGATGATGCATTGGATTTTCAGATGTGTTCGGGTCTATGTGTGTCTCACTGCTGTTGTTTTTCACAGCAGAGCTGCACAGAAACACAGCAGACAGTGTTAAACCTCTGAAAAACATCATTTAACTCGATACCTTAGAAATTCATGTTCCAGGTCACTTGTTTCTCAGAAATTTTATCCTTGAGTTGAGCTTCTTTTCCTTTGTGGTAAGACTTATTTTCCATAAGTGGGTCGAGGATATTTCCTCCTCATTAGATTCTTCTTTATTATCATAATTGTGCCCAGCATGTACTGTGGACCACAGCAAATGTTACCTGTATTTTTTTATTGTTTTGCAGAACATTATGTGAGAGTATCTGCTATTATAATGAAATGAGCTACTTTGAAGCCGGCGAACAGTACTGTAGTGTCTGTACTGTATGTACTGTCGCCATAGACAAGTAGCTCAGTAACTAAGGGGCATATGTTAGAAAGACTCTATTATTTGCAAGTTTGCTCATTTAAGCGAGAGTAAGTTCCAGTCACTTCTACATTTAAGGAGTAATTAACTCCTGTTCTTATCAAACAGTACACATGAACACAAACATGATACTACATAAGCAGGACTAAAGCCTGCTCCTCAGCTCCTCCCTGTAAGAATGGTTAAAATCATCATGTCAGAGATCAGCTCATTTGACTCCTACAGCAACATATTTACTCGTGAACCAATCAACACGCAGTATTAGCACCTTTTAAGTGTCACAGTTTAGCTCTGTAACACCGCTGCAGGTGTTCTTTGTGGTCGGGAGTTTGCTGCTATTTTTAAGCGAAGGTTGTAAATCACAGTGAACGTGTGTGGAAAGCTGTCAGCCTGTGCATCCTGTCTGTAAATGTCAATTCATTCATTCCCATACGCCACCAGTGCTGTTTGGATCACGCACTTTGCAACCAAGAAAAGACAAATACATGCTGTTCTGGAATATTCACAGTATGTGCAAATGGAAAATACAGTGTGGCTAAGCTTAAGAGAAGGTCATGGATAACAAACTCAGCATGAAGATGCTGCAAATAAATCATGTGCTGCAGAATCGCCCACTATAAATATAACTCTTAAGAACTGAGCTGCCTCAAAGAGCAATTTCAAGGAATTATTTTGCTGTTACTGGACAAATGGAGGCTGACAGAAATGTGGCCAGAGAGAAGGAGATGGCAAGTGATTCACATTTAGTGGTTTACTTGACAGAGAAGCTGCATCAATAAGTACGAGAGAGCTTATTATCCTTCAAATCATATATGGGCTACTGCTGAAGCTGTGAGTCAGCGAAGAGAAGAGAAATGAGCATCTGCTTTTTCCTTCATGTTATTTTACTTATTTTACATCCACGTCATAGAAGAAGTTAGATGAGAAGGTTGATATGGTTTAGCTCATTTAGCCAAGCAGCTAACCTCGACCAACCATCAACTCCTTCAGGCGATTTAGCTCAGGACGCAGCAGCGTCTAACTCCGCTGAGAAAGATGAAAATCAGTTCCTACTCTTGTTGTTTTAAAGGAAGTTCTGCTAACTTAAAAAAAGTGGAATATCTTAGTCTCTTGTTTATGATATCCACACATGGAGCTGAGGAGGCGACTTGTTAATTACAGATTCAGCTCCTACAGGTGCATTACATGATGGAGCTAAAGGTCACAGCTGCTTCACACAGACTGTAGGAGCCTGTATTTTTCTTGTCACATTATCATCTCAATGCTTCTCACGGCAACATAACACCAGCGTTCTTCTGCTTCGGCTGCTGTGAATGTGAGGTTCGGCGCGATGTGCGATTGCTAAGCTCGGTGACCTCGCAGATTGGTCGCGTTGTTCGAAGCTGCAAAGCATAATTGCACATGCACTTCGTCCACCTTCTGTGCTCTTCATCGTGCTATGCTGTAATTGCTGCCTTAGCATAACGACCGGTTCCCAGAACTATAATTGCTCTCTGTAACTTTGCAGGACCAATCAGAAATTATATACGGCGATCAATATGCAGACCTCACAGATCACCTCTGATGAGGTTTTTCAGATACAGAACAAACTTTGGCAAACAACAGACGTACAAATAAAAAACAAGTTTCTCTCACACCGAGTTTCTAAGAAGCTTATGATTAGAAAGTGGAAGTCTGAGCTGTTAAGTATTCTGGCATTTCCTCTGGCTTGCTAATCCAACATGTTTAATTGAAATCTAATGCAGCTCATTACAGTGCCGCTGAAGAAGTGTGAGAGTACGACTCATATGACAGAAGTGATTCAAACCGGTGGAAGCATGAATAAGACTTAGAATCCACGGCCATGACAGCTGCTCAGCGAGGCCGCAATTAGTGGTGCTTTCAGTTAAATGCTAACAGCGGCGTGCTAAAACAACTACAACTATGATAACGTACTGATGTTTAGCAGGTGTAACGTTCCAGGACGTCGGCTGGGAATATCAGTTTTTCAAGTATTTGGTCATAAACCAAAGTGTTGCACGACGGCACTCGAGGCGGTTCAGGAATAAAAACCGTAGGTGCTGCTGGTGACTGGCACACTCACGGTTTCATATGAAATTTTTCATTACAGGGAAACACTGCCAGTATAGATCCACGTTTCTTGTTATGTTCCCCGTCAAAGAGAGAACATTAAGAGGATTTAGGGATTATATTCAGCACATGCGGTGACACCAGACCTTTACATATTATTGAAGTTGGGAGAAATACATCACATTTTGTCATAACTGCCTGGAAAGTCAATGCGCCACATGCGAGTCTCTATCTTAGGAAAACGCCATTAATTTACTGCGATGACTCCCCGAGGATTTCCTTGTGGGAAGCTGACTGCCAACAAATGAGACGTACCAAAATGATGGTGGTTTTCTGAAGCAACAACTTCTCCTCGAAGCTCTTTTGTTGCAAACATAGTCAGTTTTCTGTGATCTGTAGGTCCATTTTCATCATTTATCTTAATTCTATTTTATTTTCCCTCAGCCCAACATATTCACACGTGGAGGCTGTCCAGTAAATCTGTTCTCAGTTCAGCTCAAAAGGCTCCTCGATAAAAAAAAAGTGTTTGTTATTTAATGCTGTTTTTGAGCATAATACCAGACTTTTATAAGAGCTCAAGTCTGAAACAACATCATGGCACACAAAAATGCAACATGCACTCATACCTCCATCAAACAGTATAGACACTACAACGCTCAGTGAGGTGTCCCATTATAAGAAAATAACAGATGAGTTTTCCTCAATTCTTAAATCCTCACTGGAATGCATTTGATTGGCTGTGGTCTGGAGGAAACTTCTGACTATAAAAGATATTGGACAAACAAAATGTCCAAAAGTTGTGGAGACATTTCACTAAAAACCACCTGCTAACATCATGGTGACACCTGAAGAAGAGTCAGGGTTTATATCAGGACTTATCCTCCAGGAAACATGAGTATCTGCACCAAACTCCACGGCAATCCATCATGTTTGTCAAGATATTTCATTGACGGCCAGAAACGTGAGCACAAAATGTCATTTTGCACGTTTTCTCCTCATATTGATAAAAAATGTGATCAGGCAGAATTCGCCATAAAGCATCAATGCTACTGCAAATGTGAACGTTATTTGTAGGGAGATTATTCTTTCGTTCACCTCTGCAGCTCGCGTACCGCTTTTCACCCTCATACAGTGACACACACACAGGCCCAAGTCATAAAAGGCACATTATGTTTTCTACACAAACCCACACACACACACACACAATAAGGCGGCCATCCTGATATATAGCACCATTCATCATCCTGCCGTCTGCGCGCCGTCAAAGAATTACTCGTTAAAGTAAAAGAAGCAATGTGTGTTTCTTGTCTTTACAAACTCTCTGTAGAGCAGAATGAGCACTTAAATTTAATTTGCCTTTCTTCCTTCTAGTCAGTGGCCAAGTGAAGCAAAAAGGCTCAATAAGGGTTGTGTTCTTTCCTCGGTGGTTCAACTGCTGCCATAAATACAGCTGTCCCATATGACCGGCACACACAGAGCAGCAGCTGTGAGACTGTGTCCCATGAGGTATCACACTCTGCAAGAATAAACTGAAACCATCCTGAAACTGCATTTTCTCATTAAAACAGCCAGGTATTTAAATTTTAGTTCCCATGTATCTCATCATCGTATAACTTCGTTAAAATATCATTAGGATGTCGCTGGTGTAACTGAGGTCTTCCCAGCGTGTCCAACAATGTCTCCCTGTGATGCAGAATTTTTATGCAGTGAAGAGGTTCGTCCCAGAGGGACGAGGAAGTATCTGAGCCACTTTAGTGAAGGTGTCTTGGTTTAGACAGGAGTCCACCTCTGGGAGACACAGCAGGGAGGATGTTGCTGTGGTCTGGCGTTAATGATTTTCCTCAGTCCAGCTGAATTATCATGGCAAGATTTCTCTCTGGTGGATTATTGGATCAGCAATTCAACCAATGAGTGAGGAGCAAACGCGTAAAGATCTAAAAAGTGATGCCAGTGGTAGGCAGGTGAAGAACATGAGGGTCACGGCTGGGAGTGTTGTGAAAGTCCAAAATAAATCGGACCTTCATGAGATTATGATATTCAGTGTTTACTGAAACACAAACGTACAGTTGAATATGACTTTTTCAACATGACCCAAGCTGCCAGATGGTGAATGAAGCACAGTCTGCACACACTATCCACACGCTGCATGTAGTTTCCACCATCTGTCACCACAACCTGGCACCCACATCATGATTCAAGGGGCGAGCGCATGTTTAACCTCAGCCGTGGTCAAAATGTCTGCCACATAGCGCTGAAGCAACACCTGATCACCTGATTAACGTCAGCTCTTTTCATTCATGCTTCACCATCAGTGGTTCATTCATAAGTTTGGCTACCAGCTGACCCGGAACATCCAATCATACCCATGCTGGTGGCCACAGCACCAGCATGGGTATGATTGGCACTGACACTGTTACCTTCATGCAGCTCCCTCCACCACCCAAACACCCTGCTGTTTGCTAAGCTTTTGGTATAAAAGGCCAATTCTTTGATCTTAGTGTTTCTGACTAAATTCAGTTTGACATCTTCTTCCTTTTCTTCTTGTTCAAAACAACCTTCACGTTTTTTATTTTTCATGCATCAGTTACTCACTGTGCACCTCCTCAGAGCTCAGTCAGAACTCTTTATTTTGCATGTGGTGTCTCTTAGCACCTCACTCAGTCAGCGTGTTTATGTGTGAGTGTATATATTTATATATGCTTATGTAAGAGTGTGCGTGGGTGTTTTAAGGCAGAGCCAGTGAAGTGTATCCCTGCATTGTTTCACACCGCGGAGGTGAGCTGACCTTCTGCAAGCTAATTAGAGTTTGCAAGAGCAGAGATAATGAGAGAGAGGCACGCCACGTGTGAAAAATACATGACTCTCGCATTTACCGACAAATTAGCTGCCTGGATGGTGTCTAACTCAAAACAACAACTGCTAAAGGTCAAAAAGGAGACACAGCTAGATGGATATCCTCAGGTTTTCCAGCATCGCCTGTTTTCTCCTAAGACGCCTGGTAATTCCTTTACCTGTGGGGCCTAATTAGTCATCAGTAAGGATGAAAGTTGGCAAGAGGTGCACAGACCTAGATGTTCTGACTCCTCTGCCATCTCCCCCGGAGCTGGATGATAACATCGTCACCAGTGGCTGGCACTCATTACGGCTCGGACTGTGCTCCAGGACGAGGACTGCGACAGGACTCACATCCTCCACAAGTGAGGAAGAAGAAAGAGCCCACTGTCATTTATTCATATCACAAAAGTCATTATCCTGGCCTGCATAGCTGTCCGCGGCTCCGCTCTGAAGTCCGGGAGACTGCGGCGGACGTGTTCTCGATGCGAGCGGGGGAACTGAAATAAAAGATTATTCACTGAGGGCGTGAAGAGCTCATTCCCGAACAAGACATCTTCCTTTCAAAAATGTATTCCTGAGTGAGAAAGGATGTGATGACACAGGGAGCGACGGGTTTAAAGTCATTGAAAAGTTTGAAAAGCCTCTCATGAAATTGAGCCCACAAAATGAACAAACTAAAAATGCTTTCATTCATTTTCAGGTAATAACCAGTGAGCTGGGGTCAGTAATTAACTGTAAGTTTGAAGTGTTAATCTGTGAAATCTTCATGTATTTTAATTCTGTTCATCTCTGCTGATCACTAATCTGCTCTATCATCACGTGTTCATCAGACTGAGTCCTTGCTAATGTGCCCACGTGTCATTCGTTTCTATCACTGTTTCCATTCGTTTTCTACCAAACTGGGCTACTTTTTATTAAATATGTGGTGGATTCTCATAATTCTGGCCACTTTTGCACCATTTGGGTGGCTTCCACCAACTAAAACGCTCCTGCACTCACCTGAGTAGCATGATTGAGTTGATGGGGCTCCAAGGTTGAAGGCTTTCCCGTTGAAACACGAGCCAGTTGAAGTGAAGCTCCTGCCGTCCGTGCCCAACAATGAACCCTCTTTCAAAGTCGCTTACATTTTTTCCCTTTTTCTCAGTCCAATCTGGCAACGCCGGCTGTTTCTTTGTATGAACATGAAGTTTTGTGCGTGCCAGGCTGTTTGGCAGAGAACTGCCAGGATGTTACTTGAGCACTTTTGAAACAGCTGCATGCTAATAAGACAAAGGTGCTAATGGGAGCTCTGCACTCATCAACCACAGACTTTGACTGGATTGACGGTCTTCACATTGATCACAGAACTCCATATACGATATGACTTTCTCTCCAAAATAGAGCCAATAAAAGATTTCCATCACTTACAGGTGGCGCTGCAGGGTTAGGGTGTGACTTATTAACAACCTCACGGTTCCTCTTACAGCTTGAAAACCAGCTGTGTTATTGTACACTGAATTAACTTCTGAAATTTTAACCTTTTCCATATATATATTATACTGCTTAATACATCAAATTAAATAGCATTTCTTCCTTTTCTTTCTTGCAGATTGTTTAAATGGATGAAAAACACCCACAGACCAAAGCAAACGAACCAAACTCAAGGTGTTTTTAATGACTTTGTGGTCACGAGTCAGACTCTGGAGATGTCTTCCATTAACAGCTGCATCACTGTGGTTGTAAACATCACCACACGGGGCTTTCTCAGAGGGGAATTTCTCTCTTTTGTCATAAGATTAGACTCCATCCCGGTGATTACTCAGAGCTCAGCACTCACCTGCAGGTGAGAATTATGCCTGTGCATATCTTTGCATATTTAAGCTTGAATATTTAAATGCAGAACATTCGAATCAGTGAACGTTTTCATGTCCTTGATGTTGATACCGTGATGTTCGTGGTGTCGCCTCGCTCGTGTTCCTGTGAGGCGGCCGAGAGCGACAGAGGAAGATAGATTACTGCGAAAACAAGATGTGGCTTAATATGGACAAATCATCAGACACACACGCACACACACACGCTCACACACTCACTTCATTAACAATTCCTTGTGTTATTCCTTAACCAAACTTTTCCATAATGATTGATCTCAGTTGCTACAAATGCTAATTTGTTCAACACCTTTTACAGTTTCAATTACAAATTCCACATCAGTAGTGAAAAGTCATTACAGGTACATGTTAAATAAATATGCTAATTCCGCAGTTCTTAAAGTGGCATTTCAAAGTACTTTGAAGTGTATTTTACTCTAAGTGGATTTTTTTTTCTATTCAAAACCAACAGGATGCATCAAAATGCATTTCAGGTATGTTTTAGAAATGCTTGTGATGCGTTCATGTGTTCGATACCTGGTGCCGTTTTATCTGCCCGCCGTTACTCTTCATTGCAGTTTAACTTCCATTATAACTTGTGTTAAAAGAAGAATCTGTGACCAAATAGAAAAAAGATTCATCTCACCATGAAAAATCAAAACTCTTCCCGTTCGACTGGCAGACCAACGCTTAGGAAAAACCACTGAGTTACAGCTTTCCGATACTTTTCATTTGTTTTGCATCAATGGTTTTTACAGGCATGGTACTCAATATTCTCAATCCTGATAACTGATATAGATTGCTCAGGATGTAGAGAGCATCATCCTTTCATCTCAGGGAGGACGGTTCTGTCACTTTCTCCTCCCGTCGCCATGTTTGCTGAACTTTTGGTAAAAAACTGCTCTGTTAATGCAGCCCATTCGCCGCAGGCTGCTGAAGTCACACTCCTTAATAATGTGCGCCTACATACATTAAATGGTTTAGTAACATTACATATTCGGCCTTTAAGGAGTCTGCAGCGATGTGCTGACAGTCCTCCGCACATACTGAATACCAACAACCTGAGAAAAGCCACTGGGGCCCATACATCAAGGAACGTCACCGGAGAGCTCAGTAACCTATTTATAATGGGAGGGGGCTGGATGAAAAACTCACTGCTGTGAGGGCCCTCGATGCAAAGGAAGATTCGGGAGCTTCTAATCAGCCGTGTCAGAGCACAGCAAGAAACATGCTAAGATCAAGGCTCCATGCATCAGCAGCTCTGTCCTCCTCTATTCTGAATGCTAACCGAGCAGCAGAAGGCAGGCCTCCAGCTCTCCCACTGCGGAGCCGAGACGTGCAAGAGAAGGAGAAACTCCCCATTCTTTTCAAAGCCAGACCAACACAGAAGCCCCTTGTAAATATTCTGTTTGATCCGGCCGGCCTGGCACAGGTTGACTGAGATCCAAGCAGGCATTAGACGACAAAGGGGTCCGAGCGAGGACGAGCCACGTTCACGCCGCGCTCTGAGGAGGCCAGCTGATCGCGCCATCTGGCCTTCCCAGGCAGGCTTGTGCTCCTTGAACAGCCACTCGACTGATCCGCCGCGACTCAAGGAAGCGAGATTCGCCACGTGACAATAGGTGCTGCTCTGATGTGGAGGGGTGACAGAAAGTCGTCTATTTTTGGTGAACACACAGGTTTCAGGGAGTAATTCAGACGGAGAAGTCGCTGCTGCAGCACGTGAAAACTGAGCTGCTGAAGCACGTTTTGCTTTGAAACTTGAGGTCTTGACAAGGTTATTTTATCGGCCATCTTATGCAGAGATGAAACCATTTCTGACCTCAGTGTAACCATGAGGCTGTAACACGTCTCAGTGATGCTCAACCTGTTGCTCTTCGATGGATTAAGCTGCTGCTTGAACTGTCTTCATAGGTCACATTTACAGATCTTCACTGGCTTTGTTTTCTAAAAAGATGCTTTGTGTGCAGACAAAACATAACTTTTTATGTTGAGACGCTCAGTATCACAACAGTTCCACCACATATCATTTTGTTCCATGTGTGATGAGACACAACCAGATGTGGTAAACATCTGAGAAGGTATTTTTCCTGGAAAATGGCAGAAAGTTTTGACCAGAAATTATTGGAACAAGACTTGTGTTGTTGTATTGTTTTGTTGTTTCTGCCTTCAAATGCTGCATGTAGCGATATGTAGGCCAGGGAGTCCAGACTAAAGGGGCTGTGGTTACCGAAAACTTATGATGTTTCTTGTTTGAACATTTCTTCGGAGCCAATTTCCTGCCTCAGCAGCAGGGATATTAACACGGTATGGATTTTACTCTGCAGCAGTGTGGAGCTCAGACTTTCGGCAGGTCAAACTCATTCAGAGAGGAGCACAAGCTACGGGTTTCACTGTGGAGGAGCTCGCGTTGTGGCCGAGGCTCCTGCAGTTTGTTGGGGATTGATTTAGTCTCTGAAGCACCGGAATACCTGCTGCTGTTCTGCCCTCCCGGATCTTTTCTCAGATGGTTTTGTTTCCATCACTGTGATTCACCTCAGTCCATAACTGAACTGCACTCTCTGAGAGCAAAGCAGATCTTTAACCTTCTCCTTTATAGTTGGCGGAGCAGCGTGCAGCTGATGGAGCGGCAGCAGTGTTGGACCTTTACTGTGTTTTGGACACAGACGGTGGTCGTGGAAGTTTACTATTCCCTTCACTAAACATTTGAAGTTACTTTTTTGTACTGCACTCTATTGAATGAAAACTGAAGGCTTTTGCGAATCATTGCATTCTGCTTTCATTTCCATTTTCTACAGCGTACCAACTTTTCTGGACTCTTAAATCCTCCCACCTTCCTTCTATATATTTTTTTCTGAAGTGACTGCAGTCCAAGTCACAGGAGTGTTTGATGTATTGGAGGATTTTTTTTATATCACAGCGAGCCTTCCAAGCGTGGGCGTCTGCTGGAGGCGGAGTAATCCTCCTTGGTCTCGGAATCCAAACAGACCCAACATGAAAGGAAAGTGCAATTACTCAGTCTTATTCCAGATCAATTGGACGCCACCACCAATAAATGTGGAGTTGTTTCTCTTCGTTCTGACTCAGTTGTGTCCTCTGTGTGGGCTTTGTCTTTGTTTCTGGGACACTGTGGCAGAAGTCACAGGTGAAAAGCAGATTGATATATCGCTCTAAGATACTTGATTTTAAGGCTCATTATATCCCAGAGTTTCTCTGTGCCACTTGACAGGTGAAGAGGAAACACTTCACACATCGGATTTAAGCAGAAACATTGACAGATGCTGAATATCTGTGGGAAATATGTCTCTGTGACTTCAGCACGAATTCACTGTGTTTCTCTCGATCTCATTTTCACTTTCACTCATTTATTTTCAATTCACCATTTTAAGGTGATTATGTAACATCTGTCCAGAGACTGGACATTTTCACCGTCGGGTTTATTAACATAATGTGTACTCTGCCCAACTTCTCTTGAAAATCCCATTTTAAATTTGGGAAGTTAAGTGAAAACAGAAATTTAGAAGTGGAGATAATAATATCTGGACATTTGAAATGATGGAGTTCATGGTCGAATTATGAGTCCCACAACTGAGTTTAATTAAATTAAATTCTAGCCGGGTAGAGCATGTCATTACACTATAAAGCTATTAGAAGTACATCCTTGAAAAGTAGCAGATTTAATGGGCTGAATGAATTATTGATGGACTAAATAGACCAATATGTAGTATACACTGCACTGAACTAATACAGAGTTTGGATCTTGGTATTATTTAATTCATTATTTCTAAAGACTTAAATAATTAATGTATAGCCCTTTTGATCATATAAACTTGGAATGTTTTGATTTGTACATGTTTGTCTCTCTTTTTGTACGTGAAAGTATAGAAAAAGTTGTAAGAACCAACAGTCTTACTGTAATTTATAAGAAATATATTCATGCAAACTATCCCTCAACTCAACACCAACCAGAAACCCATTTCAAGTAACTGTCTGCGTCAGTCCCCACAGACACAACATGCGTACCAGGTCGCACAGATAATCATGGCCACATATTAGGCTTCCCTTCACATATTGCTTGGTGTGAAATTACCATTTTAAATCTAAAGCTGGCAAAGGTGCACAGCTCTGACAGTGACAGTCCAATTCCACAACTCATTCATTCTGGGCTGTCACCTTTCAGCTAAATATAGTTGCGAGTTTCTGCCCCAAAGTATTCGTCTGACAGGTGATGAAGGCATATTCTCTGCCACTCAGTCAAAGTGACATCCGCTGAGAGGCCGTTCTTTTATACCACACAGTGGGTGCTTTCCATTAAATGTGTATTTTACTCTTTTCAGCTGTACAAAGATATTCTTTTCTATATGCACATGGAAATGGAACCACTTCACGGTGAATGTGACATTTCCATAAACATGCAAAAAGTCAAGGATTTTGCAGAACTATTTCATTTCACAACAAGTGGAATCTCAATTTTTCCACTCCAGAACAAACCCACTCTGTATTCTCCTCTCACATCTCCTGCATACGGATCCTCAAAGACATAATCCGCCTACACCCTGCTCAGCTTATGACAAATCATCCTGATGCATGGCAAATTCTCCCATCCAAAGAGGCCCTGAGAGGGCTGCGGTATGTGTTCTACCAGTAACGTCCTACTTTAGCTCTCACTGAACCATGAATCCACATTTTCATCACCAGATTCACACTGTTTGCATTTTCCTTAGTTATACTGAAGCTAAATGTATTGCCCTGAAGGGAAAATGTGATCTGGACTGAAAGCTGCTGCATGAAAATGACATGTCAAATAAATGTAAATACAATTCATGATATATCAGAAAACACTACAAAGACACTGTCACACTTTATATTATTCTATATTTATATTAGAAAATGCCTGTTTTACTTGCCTTAGCATTGTCAATCCACCATTATAGGGCAAATGTTTGTTTTACAAATGAAATTACGAATGATTGTTATTGTGTCAGAGGAACAACATGCCGAGGTGTTGGGGTGGTGGCAAAAATCTGTGAAATGTTTCTAATTCTGCAGGATTGTGCATTGATTTATTTTGGCATTTGGTTGAATTGACCCTTTAAGCAGTAACCAGCTACCTTAACATGCAGTCTCTTTTGCATAAAACCCTCCAGTTCCTGCAGTAAGGCACAATTTCCACAACACTGGCACAGACCTCAACTGCAACTTAGCCTGTAGGCTGTGAAATAAAGCCCTGCGCTGTCTGAACTCTAAGTATAGATATATATATAGGAGATATAAGCACTGAAAACAGCTTGAAACCATACATTTTACCTCGTTTCAAACTGTTAATATAAAATATTCAACAACATCTGTTTTGAAAAATTCCTCTTTTTTGAAGCTGTGTTGCAGTCCCGTCACATGTGAGCACACATAATTATCATGGAGGCAGAGATTTACTGTGGGAGGGGACAGCCACAACATCAAAGGCCTACCATGCATGCACTGCTTCAATCCTGCATCTTATGCAAATCATCATGCAGGGTTTTACATTTGCAACGCAAGACACACACACAGAAAATCAAAGAATGCACAGGAGAAGATTTGAGCAGGATGATGTAACTGTTTGGACGACGCAGCCATGTTTCTGGGAGGTAAACGAAACAACAACATCCCAGTGTGGGGAAAAAACAAATCAGCACTACAGATTAAGTGAGGGGTGACCTGGTTTATTTAAAATCTAGGTAGCTGCTTTGATCAAGAATTGACACTTGAAGAGACAGTTTTCAGGCCACATCAGGCACTTGAGGGAAGTGATGCAATGATACTGACTTATTGAAGCCACGTCACATGTGCTATCGACTGCCATGAAATAATTGCTCCCCAAGGCCTCTGTCATTTGCTAATCTTGGTGAAATGTTGCACAGCCCGCGATGGCTAAACAGGAAGGATTTGAGAGTGTTTTATAGTATATGCTCTCATCTGGCTGCCAATTCGGATGTGCCATGCGAGTCATAAAGGGATGTTATTATCTTTGAAAGCACACATTTCCTTCTCGTATTCTTCTGCGGTATTTTTCTGCCTGTCAATTTTTTTACCGTCATAAAAAACTCTGACTGAATACCTACTGTTTGCTTATTTTCCCAAAAACTAAAATCCATGTTTAATAAAAGTACAACTGAAAGAAAGAATAAGAGAGAGAGGAAAGCGGGTGAAATCATGGCTAAACAGAGCTGAATGGCACGTATCTGCTCCCGCAGAATTATTTTAAAATTGTTAAATAATGACCTTTCAGGCGCTCTGTATTCTTGCATTGTATTGGTTCATTGCATGCAGGAAATCCCATGAAGCACAACCCAGAGTAATTAAGTAGAACTGCTGCTGACTAATAACCAGGAAACTCTGTCAGCTTGCATTGTGTACAGTGTCATCCGGCTGATTAGAGCTCAGTGGTGTTGAATAGAGCTCCCAGATAGATTCCTATTTCCAATTAATGCTTTGGGCTCTTGCTCCAAAAGTTATTTTATCAGCCTTCAAGCTGTTGTTAATGTTCATCTGGTACATCCTTAGTTTCTACTTTAGTTTATCAGCACATGGGAGGTGATGGGATGAGATGAGTATCCTCTGCTTAACGCACCTCTTCTACAGAAGGTTTAGGAAAATAAACCGCCTCATACCTGATTAGGGATCAAGGATGAAGTTTAGCAAATCCTAAACATTCTTTATCCTCAGGGATCAGATTTGGAAAAGTAATGTGAGCTCTAATTGCTCTTTCACCGCTTATTATTTAGAGTTAATGTGTTTAGGAGTTTTAGAGGCCTTTATACAAGCCTTAAGCTTCCCATCTCTCCTGCACAGGACAGTGTGTGTGTGTGTGTGTGTGTGTGTGTGTGTGTGTGTGTGTGTGTGTGTGTGTGTGTGTGTGTGTGTCTGCATGTCTACCAGTGAAAGCAGCTCAGCAGAGCAGCTTCAGTCCTCCATCAGTGTCCACTCTGGATGCAGTCATGCACAGAACTCGCGCTGGGCTGAGCTCACAAACACAAAACGAGCGTATGCATGTGTGCAGGTGCTGTTCTTCATACTGCACTTCAGGTGGCAGCCTCATGCATAAAGGTGGGTGAAGTACGAGCATGTAGACGGCTGGACTGATTGAAAGTGAAGCTCATCTGCTCCATCAGGACATCTGGAGATGAACTTCACATATTGAATATATCATAATAGAGCACATTCAATTGATGTTAACTGTTCATGAATAAGACAATAAGACTGAAATGTCTGTTTCTGGTCACTCTGGGCAATTAATGACTAATAAATAAGACAATGCATTGTATTGGTGTAAAAATCACATAAAAATCTACTGTTGTTATTATAAGAGTTTGTGTTTATAAAAAACCTTTGTGCACTGTTGTTTGCCGCAGGGTTTTTCTTTTGCTCTACCACTGGAGGATACAGATGTCGGACATTTTTAAATTCTACACATCGTGCTTTGGGGGAAATCACGGCCTGTTACGTTTGTTTTGTCAGATCTCAACTCCAAAAGGAAAGAGATGCACGGATCCTTGAAGTGGATTAGGATTTCAAAGCAGATTAGAGATAACTGGACTTAAGAAGTCTCCGAAAAGTCGAGACACTCTCCGTCTGCTCTTAAGAACAGTTTAGTTTGGTTACTGTATATATCTCAGTGTCAGACGGCTCTGAGTGTTGCATTAGCTGAGCAGTGATCCGTTCTGAGAGGAGACATGGATGAGATAATAACAGTAATACATTACACCAAATCAGTCGAGTGGAGAATTCTGGGTGTGTTTCTACCTACCTCGCCGCCTCGGCAGGTCAGACTCATTCAGCTGGCATTAAAGAGGCTTCATGATGATATGCAGCTAATTGCAGCCTACTTCTGAAGGGTACAAGTCCACATGAACATGTCAAAGGTTTGTCATCCTGTTATTATTGAGGGCAAGACACAAGAAGGTTTTTGACTGCACCGTCACCGCTGCATTCACTTCTTCTTCTTCTTCTTCTTCTTTTTCTTCTTCTTCTTCTTTGCTGCTCTCCTCCACTGCTGTTGCCGACATCACTCCTTGTTTGTGGCCTTAATGCTGTAGCCTCAACGAGCTCAAGAAAGTTGGTACTTTTCACTCTGTCGATAAGAGGAACCGATCAAATGCTTTAAGTTGTAGATGCTTGTAACAGTTTGGAGTAAGAGTCATGGTTGAAGAGAAGGAGGCAGGATTTTTTAGCTGAGTGTAAGGTTTGCCCGGGAGGCAACTCCACTGCTCACAAATAGAACTGCCTTAAACGGAAAGCAATCAAACATAGATTAAAGTTATGTAAATGTAAAAAGGAATTTCGCTGCGGCTTAAATGCATCTTTAAATGTCAGTGGTGGAGAAGCTCCAGCCTCCGGGCCGTATGAGGCCCAGAAGACCGTTTGATCCGGCCTGCGAGGCAATTCAGAAATACAAAAAACTCTCTAAACAGCAGTTACTTTTTTAAAAAAACAGCAGACTAGCACGTCTTTCCAAATGGTCCCTGAATGCCACACGCACATCAATGCATCATGCTGACTAAACAGAGTTACACTTTCCAAGAGAAATGGACAATCACCCACAGTGATGATGGAGTCTCATCTCGAGCGTCACCTTGAACATGTCTTGTTGCTCGTGTGGAAGAATCGGACAGTGACATTGTTCCAAAGCTTCTAATAATTCATAGAGATGCAGGAAAACCTGACACAGCCTTCATGGTGGACATTACCAAGAACTGTCAGAGCTGAACCTCAAGCTGCTGCGGAGTGTGAAAACTCCTTCAGGGGTTTGGTTGAGAGGTTTCAGGACATGAAAAGTCAACAAAAGGAGCCATCACATTACAGGTTAGTGTGATATATGTTCAGTAAGTTAGTATGGACCTTGAAGGATGATGGAAAATCTGAATGGCCTTGATGAAATTTGAACACCTGCTCTAGATGCTGTCTTTATGGAAGGAACTGGAAACATGAGGAAATTCACAAATTCGCATTGCTCACATTGTATACGTGTATTGATCAGCAGCTTATTTACATTGTTGCACCGATGGGTTTATTTGTAATATTTGTTGTGTCTCAAAAGCACATTTCATATTCTTTAGCTTCACTGACGGAAGTTTATCTGTGAGGATCAATAAAGTTCAACCTGATTTTACATTAACATGATTCTCATTATGTAACACGCAGCATCCCACCACATGACTTTCTGTGTTTTCCCAACTCGACGTAGATTACCAATGGAATTGTGGGAGTCGGCGCTGGCTGGCGAGCTCACGATGCACAGGTCAACTCATTTTCCATCCCAAGTGGTTGCTATGCAACTACATGATGGGCTGCCTGAAGACCCAAAGTAAACAAGCTTTATTCTGTCTTTGCAATGATAAGTCTGAAATAACACGCAGAGCCAAAGCTGCTGGAAGCTTCATTCAATACAGCGGGACCTTCAAATGCTGTGTCATCTCCTGTTTATTTGCTGGAGGGTCTGCGGTAAACATCTCAGGATGTCAAAAGAATTAGTTGTCAGCTAAAAGCTCCGAGTCTGCCATAATTTAAGAGTGAAATTCAGACCAAAAGAAGCTTCACAGGACTCTGAAAGCTCAAAACTCGTGAAGTTATAACCACCGTTTGCCAGAATCAAGGTAGAATTTCAAGTAGCTCAGCTTCAGAGCGATGACATTCACATCAGCGCTGCACAAATCTGAAAACGTATCTGCATGTAATTACATTAAGAGTCTCAGTGGAGGCGTCTTTCCATCATCCAAATAAATCAAAGCGGACGTTTTAATGAAATTTCCCTTTAACTTTCATCCATCTTTTAACTTTTCTTTTAATCCGAGTTGATGACATGAACCACCATCTGCCTGCCTTTCAGAAATATTACGAACTATATGAAGGAAATAGTAATCTACACAACTCTATCTACAGTATGTGCAGAAGCAACATGTGCAGAAGCCTTTATTTTTGAGTAATCCTTAAGGGGGCACAAAGGCATGCAATCAGTTCGATTTCAGGCATTTTGATTAAGGCTTTAAAGGCTCTAATTCATGATTGTGTATGTGAACATGAACAACACGTGAAGTAAATGAAATGTAGCAACGAGTGTGTTTTGAAGCAGCTACCGTACCCACAGGCGCTAATGTATGCGTTCCATTGATAACAACAGGACCGATAATTCCTTTGAAGCTCTTCACGACCCATTTCCTGTCTGTGTTGTGTGGATGCAAAGGCAGAGAGGTCAAATGAGTCACAGCGAGCGCTTTAAGGCTCTGATAGATTTGTGCAAACCGGATATGGGCCAGGCTATACTCACTTTATCACAGATAAACAAAATGAATTAGCTGAATGTCTGCTTTAGATTGCAGGCAGGACACACATGAGACAGATGCTGCCGGCTTTCCTCAGCAGAGCAAACACAACAAGCACAGAACACAAAATGGAGGAAGCTCACAAAGCTTATTAGCTGTGTAGCACAATGAACAGTTATCTAACCTCCTCCGTCAGAGTGGGAGCTGCTCCATTGACAGTGTTAATGGGCCACAACGGAGATGGACACACTTTTGTTGAATAAGTTCTCACGTAGCAAACGTAACTCGTATGACTGATCAGCTGTTTCTGCTACAAAACCCCAAGAAGAACAAGAAGAAGAAGCTGTTTCTGCTGTCCTCGTCTTGACGGTCTCCCATAATGTTCTTCGTCTTCACAATCTTCGTCTCCGGACAGCATGAAACATGGCTGATAATAGCTGCCAAACCAACAGACAGCAGGATATGGCAAACCTAAGCCATTATGGCCAATCAGAGGCCTGAAAAAAACTATTACCAATAGCAAAGATGCTGAACAACAAGATTACTCATTTCAAGCTCCACCAATGGTATGAGATGGGAAACAATGACTGTCTCCTAAGTGGAGACAGTAAATTGAGCATTACGGATGGACTTTTGCTCGTCCACGTCAGAAGAATTGAGCAGTAGATACAACACAAATTCAATCTTTGCACCTTATTATGCTGCTTGTTTCTATCTGCTGTCTTAATATGCTCGGTCCAGATCTCAGACCTCATGAGAACGTGTTGCCTCCAACAAAAGTGATTCTCTGCTCATTTGTTGCTCTGAAAATGCCATTTCAGTGTCAGGATGTTCAGAAGATATGTGGCCTGTGAAAAATGGGTCTAATATTTACTTCAGTGACTACGGGGCGACAGAATCGGTCATAATCTGTGCTCACGTCCCCCTCTCCCAAATGGGATCAATAGAGTCAGGACCTGCTGTAAGCCTCCTGAAGGGGCAGATCAGTGGCAGCACCCATGTGACAGACACAGGAAATGACTCTTCAGTGGGGTGTCTCAGTCCCTGAACCGTCCCGTCCCTATTCCCTGAATAAACCAATGAAATAAATCCCTCATTTCAGGGGCCATGAGTGCCCACAGGTGCAAATGAATGGCTCTCAATCGATGACAACCGTTCTCTCTGCTGCCAATCGGCAAATTACAATCTACTTCCTTCCCTTGTGTTGGCGCTCCATACTCCACTCCAGCTTCCTGCGTTTATCTCGAGTCTGTTTATGAAAAGAGAAGCTGCATTCCTGCCTGGAAAGTGAATAAAAAAGGCTCCCCAGCGGCGGGAGCACCGCAGGGCGACGAGGCAAAGATAGCGCTCACAGTGGAAAAGGAGCACTCTGGGGTGAAATCTGTTTGTGAGGACTGTGATAGCGTGTGCATATAAACAACAACTAAAGAAGTTACACTGGAGGGCTCCATCCAGTGACGCCCATCAGGGCCCGAGGAAGCAATCTGTGTAATCTGGTGCATTTCTGGAGGAGTTCAATAAGGCTTCAGCTAATTGGTTAAAAGTCAATCTTCTTTAAAGTACAACTGTCAGTTAATTAGTACACTGAAGAAGACAAGTTATCGAACACCTCAAGCTCTTTGTGTGCAGTGGCAGGTGTAGACATCAGGCAACCGCAAAGAGCCGCGGGCTGATCAGGAGGTGATGGAGCTGTTTCATAGAGTTTCATCACAGCTTAAGAATTAGGCAGCTGCTTTTCATCAGCGGCTGTGTACTGCATTTTCAGACATGTCAAAATCAAAGGCGCAACTACTACTCTGATTAATGTATTCAAGTCATTACCTTAAAACCTCTGGATCATATATATATAGGTCTGTTGCTTCCTTTAATTCCTTGTTTTATTGAAAGAGCTCTGTAATTTGTAATTATGTAAATGGAAATAGGTAGACAATGTTCTGAGACTAGAATAGATTCTTTGGTTAATTGTGTTTTGATTAAATGCTTTAAAAAATCAATTTAAACCCAGATAAAAATGTATTCAGCATAAATTCATTATCAAAGACTTTATTCATCATATATTCAATTAAATGCTTTGTAAAATATCTTTCTTTCTTTCTTTCTTACAAGTTAGTGCACCAACTAAAAGACTTACATCACGTAAGCTCAGTGTTGAAAGGAATTAGTTAATTTGAATTGTACCTATTATCTTTAATATAATTAGTGATTAGACAAGAAATTAAGCACAGTTATAAAAATGAAGACCTCCATTAAAACACACAGTTATGCCAACTGTGTGATAACTAGAGAAATATCTTTACAATGGGGTGCCTTACTTGGGATGTTTGGGAACAACTTTCAGCCCTTTGACGTCAGTAACAGAGAGATTTAGGACACGAGTGTGTGCCCAGTTTGCCAAGTTTGTAATCCATCGTGGCATCGAGGAGGAACTTCTGTTATGGCAAATATCTGAGTGAACAGGAGCGACAGTTTCCTGTGCTCAAAGGATTCTGCAAAAAAAAAAAATAATAGTAATAAATCACACTTGAATGTTCAGCTGCATTAAACGACACCGAGCTGAAATTAAAAGAGGCAAGAATGCAGAAAGACTATGATTGGAGGTTCTCCGCACCACAAAATGAGGCAAAGATGTGTGAAATGTTTCATCTTGAGCAAAAGCTCTGAGCTGTTTTATGACTGTTTTATGATATACAGAGACAATGGAGCCAAAGTGAGAACGTCTGGAGGAAAATGCAAGAAAGCAGTGAAATCAGTGCGTCTGAGTTGTCAAACACAGACAGTCCACACACAGAGTGGGAGTGTGTTGACACAGTAAACATCTGCACTGTCAGCTGGGGAACTTCTCAACTCACAGCAGACAAAAAGCGTCTAATTTGAGAGAAAAGCGAGGTGAAACGTAGCCTTGAAGGCTGGAGATTGTTGTCTGTGGTTTGACTCTGTGTTAATCAGCACAGGTGCTCTCACCTGTGCTGATTGCTCTCACGGTTTGCACCTGTGTGCTGCCTCTAAAAGCTCCTCCGTTTCACTCTTTGGTCATTTCGGCACTCAGAGACAGAGGAGACACTTGTTCTGCTCTTCTTTCCTCCCCCCTCTTTATTCAGTCTGTCACATTGCAGGGAGGTTTTTAAGTTGCTCTCCAGAGCCCGGTTGTGCTAAAATGCCTCCATGCGAGAATAAAGCTGTGGAACATCCGTCTGCCTCTGTGTGCAGCTCTGCATCTGGGCTCTCACTCTGATGAAACTGTTACACAAGAACAGTCAGAGGCTTTTTCTTTTTTTTTTTTTCTTTAGTTTTTAGAATTTTTTTTACGCTTGTGTTTTGGACATTCACACCTGGGGCCCCAATTTATGAAATGTTCTAATAAAATCCCACCTTACACAAGGATGCGTTCAGAAACCTTTGATCAGGGAGTTATTTCTGGATGGTATTGAATGATCCTCGCTGTAAAGCTCATGTTTTTAAAGGTAACAAGACTAAAATAACTTGTTGCTCCGTTATGAAGTGGTTTCACTTTCATCTCCAAGTCAGAACAAGTCTGCCACGAGCATGTTTCCATCCAAATGGTGCACAAATTTGTACCAAAGTTTCAGAAATATTGGGGGGAAAAAAGTGTGTTTCCATTCACTGCTGTTCTGTTCTGTGTTAGGAGATGGTTCAGTGAGATAAGCAATGATTGGGACAAGATGACGCAGCTCAAAGAGTTCTAGTCAAGACTCAAACGGTGGAAAAATGTCTTAAACATAACTGAAATATGACATTAGGCTCATTGCTTCACACACATCTCATGTTTTCATCAGTCTTTTCAGTGGAGCAGAAGCTTCAGACCACATCAATGTCATGATTTATTTGCTGAATCTGTTTTATCATTTTTCAATTCACCAACATTTATCACCTCAGTAATATTTTGACTACAAGAGTTTGTGGAGACCAAACCTGAGATACAAAACTGTGAATCTTGCGTTTAAGTTGAGTTTTACTCATTCACCTCTACGTGATTGACAGCTGAATGGGAGGATTGAGCCAACAGTCTTTGGTTCAGAGGTCTCTACTCTAACTACCCAGTGACTGCCCTCCACATAAGCAGAACAAACACAGTAAAGCACACGGTTCATGTTCAGGCTGGGGGTTCATTCACAGAGCGGGCAGTGCCAGGCCTGCTGGTGAAGGTGCCTTGTTCTCCATATGAAGCTCCACAGGACCACACATTCAGCTCTCTGAGGCGCTCCGTCTTGTTTTTGTTTTCTGGAAATCCCAACAGGCAGCTACTTCAGTATTTCTTTGCACCTGGGTGATTAAACAGCAGCTTAATAGAGCCTCAGGTGATTTCATTGTGGAGTTGAGCAGGGGGCTTGAGAAGCAGATAAACGCTCCTGTTGCAGGCTCTTGTTCTGCTCGGCAAAAAGACAGAATCCTTCCCTGCATTCGGTGTGTGCACTCGAAATCACAGCCAGAGCGAGATTTCCTTGTTTTCCTCTCCACTTCAGCTCAGATTGTTTGCGCGCTCTCTAAATTGCAGTGTGGAGAAAATTGCTTCGACTGCTTTCCAAGGAAACCGTTTGATCAAAATCTTGACTCGATGTGCCACAAAGGCCGGGGCACAGAGCATAATGGGCCCGAGGAAGCAGCAGGAGCATTAATCCACAATGATTACCTTTTTTTATGCGTTAATTCATTCTGTATTTGAAATTCTAGCGTTTTAACTGGCCTCCTGCTGCTGGCGGTAACTCCTGAAGGAGGAAAGATGGTTAATATCCCGCAGCAGATATCTTCCAGGACTTTCATGGGATTTAAAACTAGAAATAACTAAAAGTCTGAGGGGTCAAGAAGACTGATTGAAATCTTTCTTATTGAGATTGGCGTCTTCTTCTAATTCAGCAGATATAAACATCCAAGTGAGGCATTTAGTATCCGACAAAAGCAGGAAAAAAAATGGGGGAAATATATCCTCGCTTGTAGACCTGTGGCAGAAATGCTAAACTGTTCCAGACCAGCCAGCTGCAGCATTTATAAAGAGAGACCGTTTAGATTTTAAGACCTTCAATATGAGCTCATTTCTTCTAAATTGAGGTCATTTTGAAGGATTTTCTCTGGGGATTTGGGGTCGAGAACTTGGATTTTGTGTTGAGATTTAGTCAAGACTGGGTTTGAATTTTAAAGGTAAGATTTACCAAAAAGCTGTAATGAACAGCCGAGTGCTCAGATCTCAAACCCTTAGCTCAGTGCTAACAGCATGCTAACATACAGATGTTCAGCAGGTATAATGTTTACTATTTTTACCATCATAGTGTGTTAACTTTTGCTATTTGGCACTAAAAACAAAGTACCGCTAAGGCTGATGGGAATGAAATTGCTTTGCAGGACAGAACTTGGTGACATGGTGCGAGTGTGTGATGAACTACAGTGTAAAACTTTGAATTATGTGTCCTGTTTGTCCAGTTTCAGCAGTGTTCTGTCACTTTGTGCATCGTTAGCAGAGACATCCATCAGGTGTTTTATACTTCAGTCTGAAAAGAACCAGCTGATGTGTCCTGCTGAATGACAAGAAAATGAGAATATGTCTGTTTTTCCATGTTGATGCAAACATAAAAAGTGTTTTTTCAACACGTTGTTTGAGTTTCAGCCCACTTTCTGAAATGCCTGTATCTGTGATTTGCATGTCTCGGTCATAATTCCCTCCTCAGACCGATTTTACGGCAGTCTGGAGGAAGAGAAATGACTGAAAGCTGTCAAAATGGCAGCTGAGTCACAGCTATCAGGGTTCATTTTCTGAAATTTGGTGTCATTTCACTTCTAAATCACTGCTCCTTGGAAACCTGGAGGAGCAAGCTTTTAAAAAAAAAAAAAAATGGGCCGGGGGACTTACCGCTGATGAGGCCTACTTCTGAAACTCTTACTGCATGGAAAAAGACCCGAGCAGGCGGTCAATCAGTCCCTCCAATCTCTGCTTGTCTCCATTGTTGCCTGACCGCTGGGGCAGAAGCCTTTCAGAGGGTGGAGCCTAATTGGTGTAAACCAAAGGGGTGGAAGAGCAGATCAGATGAGTTCAGTGAGAGACAGATCGATGAGGAGTTAAGATCACACAGTCAATAGAGGAAGGAGAGGAGCTGATTCTTTGCATTGATGTCTTTCACTTCATCTGAGCAACCTGGAGACGCCGCCTGAGGGGGGATTACGGAGCTGAAAGGGGGTGACTGTGTTCTGTGGTGGGAAAAGGAAAGTCCCTCTCCTCCCAACAACCTGCTGAACAATGTGAACATATATTGGACTTCTATATGAATAAATCTTAGTTGCAGCTAACAAGTTTTTAACAGCAGGAAACATTGATTAAATATAAATGTTGTGAATTATTGCTTCTTTTGAAATGGCTTTAAACTCATTGCTGTCCTGGCAATAATTACTAAAATGAAGACACTGAAAATGAACAAAGTGATGGTTTTGACAGATCATTTCCAGGAAGAAACGTTTTATTCTTTGACAATAACATTCATAAGCACAATTATGTCACTCAGTCCAAAATGTTTCTGCAGTTTTCAGTTTGTCAAAGTTTTTCATATTTTACAAGAATGAGTTACCAAAAAAGGTTTCCTAAGCATTGAAATCTTCAACTGTCCAGGGGAAGGAGAAGAGACAACCAGGACCACCGGCAACAAGCTAAAAATATTATCCTTCATATTGGAGAAAGTTTTCTGGTACAAATCTTGCCACCAGCTGAGAAAACATGGCTGCACCGGATCAAACTTTGAAACCAGGATGTGCTCAGTCTTACTTGCTGCTTGTTAGTGTTGAATGTGGGGGGTTGAAGTCTGAAATTTGGGTAAATGCACTTGTTTGTCTTTAAGCTGACAGTCAAGAAAGAACATCAGCTTCATCTCTGTGCATCCTGTAAGGAGAGAAATCTGTAATATGTGCTGAAGTAGGCTAAAGACTGGGAGCCACGTGGAGCCACGACATCTATAAGTATATTTCAAATCACGTTAGAAAGTCACGAGCTGGTCCTGTTCTCTGAGGTTTGCTGTGTACATGACACACTGACGGTGTTTACAAAACTAAGGCTGTAATATTGTGATATATAATCTAACAGCGTGTCGTCACTGCACCGCTGTAACACACTGAGACTGACAGCTGAGCGGTGAGCTGAGTTAACGAGGCCGTTCAGACAAAACATGAGTTTAAATCTCAGGAGGACTGACAGCAGAGAAACCTGCACAGCGCTGAATTAAGAGTACGCAGGGAGGCCAGGTGTGTGTGTGTGTGTGTGTGTGTGTGTGTGTGCGTGTGAGCCCATTATTACTCACATTGTGAGCACACGTTATGAGGACTTATGGGGGAAAAAAACACAACTCTCTGACATAAATCATTAAATTCTAGGGTGTGAGTTGAGATGTTCTTTGTCAAAAAGCCTCATACTTAACTACATATGGAGTTTTTTTTTTGTGTGTGTGTGTGTGTGTGTGTGTGTGTGTGTGTGTGCATGTGTGTGTTGTCACATTAGGTTTGACACACGAGCGACGTGAGGAGCCAGAAGTCCCTCTGTCCAGTAGCTTCAAGCTGAGCTGCAGGTGTAAGTTAGTAATCCATAAGAGAAACATTGTGTGGTTGGTCTGTTTGCACCTGCACTGATCCAGTTTTCTGGCTACAGGTTAGCTCTGAAGATAAGCCCCTGCCCTGTCTGCACCAGCCGTACGTCACCTCCACACTGCACATCGCTGTAAGAGCGGTGTGCGTCCCTCTGGAGGCTGCGCTGTTTACACAGATCACAGCACAGCGCGCCTCTCTGCGACGCTGCTAATTGGTGCGGTGATGAATGTGGCCTCCGCGCTGTGCGGGTGTGTATGGTATGTGTGAGTCCGAGTGCGTTTGTGTGTGTGTGGGGCGGAGGTTGACAGCCGTTGCCATGGGGACAGTTAATACCGGGGCTTTGGGAGATGCTCCTCTGTGTGTCATTACTCCCAGTTCATGAGCGTTGACACCATCTGTAGCCTTATCCACCCGACACGGATCACAGTGTGCTCTGTGGTTCTTAAATCACCGTCACACACACACACACACACACACACACACACACACACACACACACACAGCTCTTTCTTTTGGCACAACCATATCTGTCTAATCTGGAAATGTGACAGTTTTCATGCAGTTTTTTTTTTTTTCTTTTTTTCAAATTTCTCGTCATTTGATGTTTACATTTGTTGTAAAAAGTAAAGAACTTTGCAAGTTTTCCCCAAGAATCAGTGGATTTACAGCTTCTGAAAGCTGCTGGAGGAAAGTTTGATCTGTTCAGATCAAACGAGTTCAGAGGAACAGAAAGTTTTCCAGCTTCACACTCTCACAAAAAGACTTACGGCATGTTCACATCACGGCTGAAAAACAGCCTCAGTGCTCGTCTCCTCATTGTTGTGTATGTGGCGCTTTGTGCACTCTAAGGTCAAATCTGTTGCACTTTGACCCGAACTGTGCCGACCTTTTGTAGGAGTCACCTGAATGAAGAGAGAAAGAACAATGAACATATCCAAAACAGCAAAATATCAGCATACAGACATGACATCTGATGATGTGAACACACCATCAAAGAGCAATGAAATTAAAATCATGAGAATCTTTCTTACTTGAGAGTCACGTCTTCTTATAATTATGATTAAACTACTGTGTAATTCTGTAATCTTGAATTACGTGATATTCAAAACTAGAAGAGCCTCAAGCCAGTAAATACAGTTCATCAGCACAAAAAATCAAATAGCTGAAAAGTTTAGTTTTGCTTTGTGGCGTCTAAACGCGTCTCCCCTCTGGAGCTGAAAGATGTTTCTTGTGTTGCCACCTTTGATGAATTATTGACCTTTTCTTTCTCGGCCCAGCCTCACACAGAGCCGTAATAACCTGAAGTAGCAATATAGCCAAACCCATTAAGGGCAAGAATTGAAAGTAAATGAAAAGAAATAAATAAGAAAAATGAATTTATGAAAGACGAGACTGTAAAGGTTCTGTAAGCCTGCCAGCTTTTCCATCTCTGAGGTGCAATCTCCTCAAACTCCACAGGTTCAGCTTCCAATGCAGTTCCAGCCCATCGCTGTCGTGTTACACTCACTGCAATGTTCAAACTAATAGTGGTTTAATGGTAATGACTGAACTTTGAGGTGCTGTCCTTCACGGAGCTGACACGCTGACAAGGTTAAGCATGAGCCTGATTCGCAGCAGCCATGCTAACTGCACAGAGCAGGCTTTGATTTCTCAGTCGAGGCGAGGGGGGAGACGGACGGGGAGGCTGCTGTCAAAACCGGCAGCACCGAGGATCTCATGCAGCACAGGGCCGCTCTCGCTGTCATTCCACCCATGGCTGTCTGGACACATCAAGTGAATTGGGCGCTGGAGCACTGAAAAAAAGCCGTGACACTCGCCGATCCCTCCGCTTACCTCCTTCGTGCACTGAATCACGTTACATCCACTGGGTCGCCCAGTGCGAGGGGAGTCGTTGTTCATCCACGGTGCAGGTTCAGGCTCCCCTCGTCTGCTGTAACCACACAGCTGTCAGCATGTTCAGATGATGAGGAAGGGGTCGTTCAAGGACTGTGGTACCAATTAGGATCTCCCTAAAAATATGGATTTGCACAGCACCGGCTGTGTGGCTGCTTTGTTTAGTTTGGAAGCCGTGAAAGGCAACTGCAGCACAAGTGGCACCAAGAGAAAACTAAAACTGTTTGTGGAAGAAGTATTCAAGTAGTCTTTCTCGTCTCGGAGGTTCCCCACAGATCGTGGCTGCACCTGCCTGACATCCACTGCAACTGCTATTATTATTAGATTCATAGTATGTTATTATGTACATATACTATGCACAAAAATTGTCTGTCATTAGTCTTGTCATGGCTGTGTATCCCTCTCTCTTCACCCGTCAAGGCAGACGCCGCCCACCCTGATCCTGGTTCTGCTTGAGGTTTCTGCTTGTCGCCAAGTGCTCATGGGGGAACTGCTGGGCCTCTGTAGATTAAAGGATGGTCCTGACCAGCTCTGTATGGAACGTGTCCTGAGACAACTTGTGATTTGATTGACTTTGAAAATGAAAATTCAATATTTGCACGATCTTACTGATGAAGGGGAACATTCAGTCTTTTGCTTCAACCACTGTACAGTTTATATATGTATTTAGTTAGTTGTTGAAACAACATGAGATTGGAAATCCTGTCATATACATGCAACCCACGATCAAGAGTCAGAAGTAGAAGTTGCTTTGTTCTCATAAAAGTCATAAAATCCTAAAAAGTTTGGAAACCACAGCATTACATAATCAAATCACTCCTTTCGTGTCTCATCCTGATTAATTGCCCTGAATGGGACACCTGATGCCCCTGCTGGTGCAATAACAGCACCATGTGGTAAAACACCAGCCATGGAGAGAGCCACAGTCTCCACACCGCGGACTTGGCTAATGAGTCAATAATATGGTTTTCCTCTTCTCATTTCACACATCTGAGCACTCCGCCCACAGATACTGACTGAAATAGCTGCCATCTAATGGTCCTGAGAAAACAAACAACACATCCTGTTGTCTTCTGAGAGTAATTTCTTCTCAAGCCGTGAGCAGCGAATAAAACCTGGACTCTCCTGCAGCTCCACAGGAGGGACCATTGATACGAAATGAAGTAATTTATCATTTCAAATGAATAATCAGGTATCAGTGGCACGGTGGGGATGATTAAAGAAGTCCATTTATGTTTAATGTTCATGCATGTAATCACAGTGAAGTCTATTCATACTGCTGCTGCTTCCCTCAAACAAAAACTGAAGACTATGAGATTTATAAACAAAGTATTAATCCCAAGATTGTCACACTTTGCACAAGTTTTCATGAGAGAGTATCCATCCCCTGTACTTCCAAAACCTCATTTAGTTTTCTCCAACTAATGGCCGTGCAGAGAAATCTATCAGCTCAAACCTCATAACAGCTGTGACGCAGCCACGCTGGAAACCAGTGATGTGTGAAATTGTGTTTGAAAAATAATCCATTATTTTAATCTGCTGGGAGTAGCAGATTGGCTGGATTCACCACAGCTTCCAGCGCATCAGATGACAAAGAGGAACAGCCACTCTCGAACGCTGTGTAGCAAAGGTCAGCGATGGGATTCAGTCGTGTTTCAAATACATGGAATTAACTGAAGCTACTGTTTATTTCCATCGTCACAGTAAAATATGAAGGACGTGAAGTCAAATTTCTGCAAACACGCACGATCATATTGAAACATGAGGCGATCTTTGTTACACACACAGACAGAAGCAACAAAATACACTTACTGAAGTTGTTTTTTGAGTATTTTAAGGTAGTTTTAGCTCTCTTCAATACTCTTTCTAACAAGTATTGTAATTCATTTCGAGACTTATCTGCAGCTACAGTGTGAGCAGATCATCTGTCACAGTGCTGTGAAGCAGTTGTTGGTGACAAACGCTCCTTAGTTTGATTCAAGCAGCATTGTTCTGCTACGGGACAAAACTCTAAAACAACGACAAAGAACTCGAATCTAATCCAGTATTTGTACTGGCAGAAAGGCAGAAGCTCACTGGGTGATGAAGTGCAGACCTTTCGCTGGCTGTGTGCTCAGTGTCGACTGTATTACACCGTCTACTCCACGATGTGTTTTCTTCTGCAGCTTCAGCTTCAAACAGAGATGTTTGTTTGACCGCTGTGAACAGAAGAAGCAGAAGAACTTTACAGCAGCCTCACAGACCCGACACATTCATTTTATATGCTGCCTTTCTGGCCACCTGATGCAAAATGTGCCACTGTGTTCACCGGCTAGTTGCTAAGTGTCGGTCTGCTCTTTGGTGCTGGGCAGGTAGTTGTACAGCTTGTACTCAGGAGAAAACAGATGCCTGCTGCTGCTGCTGCTGCTGCTGGAGACACGGTGCAGAACTGACTCAAACAAATGGTGAATGTGCTGTGAAACCAAACAATTAACAAAAAGCGGCTGGAAAAGCTGAGATGGTGACATCTTTGTGCTTTTTTTGCTACCAGCGAGCCTTTCACATGAGGCATCGTTTGATTCATTAATATAAACACATTTTTGATTAATGGATCTTAAAATGACATCAGAAGGGTTGTTGCAGCAACATGAAATGTCAGTATGATGGAGGATTTTGTACTGGTTGAGCAATGCAGTATAAAACTGCAAAGAACTAGAAAACGTGTGCAGGTTACACTAACAGTTGGGTTTTGTGATGGTGGAATCAAACTAGCATGACAGCAGGAAAATAAGAGTTAAACACGTGTGACAAACAACTGACTCAGTGCAGCACCAGGAACACTTTTAAAGGCATTTATTGATGAAATACACACTTAGGTTTTGACAAAAGCTTCTGTAGTTTTGTACGTAAGAAATTCCAGCCCCATTCTAGACCCAAAAACTCCTTGAATTAAATGTGGCAATGGAAACCAGTTCATTACATGTGCAATAAATAACAATAATACAAAAGGAGGCAAGGAAAAGGACACCTGTATAAGTGCCTGTGGCAACCTGAAAATAAAAGAAACAGAGTCTGAGAGGGGAGGACAGAAAAGAGAGAGAGACAAGACCAAAAGAAAATCCAGTCGTTTTGTATTTCGGGTGCATTAGTGTATGTTCTGAGATTTCCTGGTCACCCTCAGGACCAGAAGGCATTTAGTGACCTGAGGAACTGACTGGAAAAAAGAAAAACAGTGAAAAAAATTAAATATTGGAGTTCTACGCTGAAACCTGGAACCATCTGAGAACCGTATATTGCACATTTTCCTTGCAAATACAATAACCACATTGCCAGATTCACACAACTTAGTTTTTTTTTTCTTTTTTTGAGCATGACCTAAAAAAAGAAGACACCGATGTGTTTGTTATACACAGACAGAGCATTGCGAAGACAGAAACACACTTGAAATTATACAAAAAAGGGGATTCGATTGCAAAATTCATAATTTAAGCCATTTTATGTATGAGTTCGGTGTAGGTTTCACAAAAAAGTGAAAAATACAAAATCTGTGAGCAAAAAGGAGCAAATCTCTTCGAAAAATTCATTAAGCGAGAAACTACTGCAGAAGTCACCTTTTCAGCATAAATAAATAATAATACAAACAACTGGACAGATTTGTTGATGACATCTGCTATGGCTCATGGGGGCGTGCCACCGCCAGGTTTGGCAGCTGTGGGCCGATTTGATTTGGAATTAGTGAAGCCAGCGGCCTCGATCGAACACACGACAGGTGAGGGGAGTCGCTTTCAACCACCGCGCCTCTGAAAAAGGACTTTGCTGATCCTACCGCCGGCGAGCAATCTCTAAGAGCAACAGCCGCGATCCTGAAGTGGTAAAACAATCCATAATTTAAGCAGTCATTTGCTCTTCAAACTGCACCACCCATGGCGACGTGATTCAGTGCACTTGAGCGTGAAGCTGTGCAGAGCAGAGCAGCCTTTCAGAGCAGGCGGCGGCCGCAGCGCTGCAGCGCCGCCTCGGACAGACGGCGGATGTTTTTTGGGGAGTGTGTTTCAGTCCAGGCAGCCATCGGAGTGACCCTCAAGGTCTCCCTCTCCGGCACACACAAAGCCTGCCCGTGAGATTACTGAGCTCCACAGAGGACTCTGAAATGAGGAAGAAAGAGCGAGCTGGGCAACAAAGAAAGCTATCATACTCCTGCAGCGGACACTTATTACAGTGGAGAGAACACAGAAGAGCCATTTTAAGACGCCAGGAATGATTCTGCTGCCAACAAGCTTGACAGGGCTGTTGTCGAGCTTCTCCAAGCTCACAGTGTACAAATACATTGTTTACTCGTCTTCACATCGTGCTGGTACGTTATACCACGAGCTGCTGGGGCTGACAGTCCACGTGAGGAGACAACAAGCAGGCTGACAGGCGTTCAAGGTCAAAGCAGGGAAGACGAGGCCGAGAGCCGAAGATCTGACAGATGACGGCCTCCCTCCATCTCGGAGACCTTTCCGAGTCGAGTCTCCTGTAAGCCTCTTCTCTCGGCTGTCAGGCGTAGCGGCGCTGATGTCTCAATGTTGGCGCTGATAAAAAGCATGAACATCGATCCGTTCTGGTGCACGGGAGGTGGACGATAACACACACGCAGCTGCACACACACACACACACAGGTGCTGAGAAGGTCAGATCTCAAGAGCTCCAGAGAACTTTGGGAATATTAAAACAAAATGGACAGAATGTGGTCTTTCTGGTTGTGAATGTCGTGTGTTCGCAGAGCCGACCATCTGTTAAGAGATGGAGGCTCAATCTGAGTGTGAGGAGGCGCACACACCTCACCAGAGGAGCCAGTAAGAAGTGTGAGTTTCTCTTTGAGGCAGGAAATTGCAGCTGGCACACCCAATTTCTCACCAGTTTTCTTTTATTTTTCACAGCATCAGCCTTGTCACAGTCTACGACTTATTTAAATTCCCTCTATTTGCTTGCCAGAGCGAGCCCAGCCAACAAACCGATGAAAGGAGGGGAGGGCAGCACCTTCTTTATGTGCACAGTAAGACAGCTCCGACACGAGAACCCCGAGGACTCCAGCACGCACAGTGCAAAGTGTGGAAAAGGCGACAGAGCTTCACAACAGAGCTTTTCTGTCTCTGAATCTTTCTTGAAGAAGTCTGGAGTTTGTTAGCACCATAGAGAACACAGCAGCTCACCAACCGAGCCCCCCTAAAGAGGAGACCCCACCCTTTCCATCGGGTTCCCCACAGATCACAGGCTTCTTGGAAAAAAAGACACAAAGCGAAAGGCTTTGTTCACACTGCAGCTGCTTGCATCAGAGCTTTGTGTTTGTGTCTCAAGTGTGATGGAAAAAGCTGAACCAGCACCATGCAGGTCAAATACTGAGATTCTGTGTTTGGCCTTTTGTTTGTTTCTAAGTTTTAGGCCTTGAACCCACGTGAGATTCTGTGTGGACACGACAGGTGATGGTTCAAGAACCTTCAAACAAGCCGCTCGCCTCCAACAACACGGCCGTCGCACTGAACGCAGCGCGATAACAGAGCAGCTGCAGCTTCAGTGTTCAGGTCTGCGTCTACACAGGATGCATTCAGGCGCAGTGCTGAGCGTAGGTCACCTGTGTTTTGCGTATGATGAGTAAAACACAGGCCCTTACGCAGCCTGTGTAGAAAAAAGACTGTCGTCCTCTTCATAGCGATGAGGCAAAACAAGAAAATACTGCCTCAAAGGCGCAGTGTGAACAAAACCGCATCAAACCAGACGAACACAAACACAGATGTGACCTTGGTGTCAATGGCGGCCCTTGTGAACAGTACAAAGCAGTGTGTGCGGTGTTCCGCATCAGAAACATGTGTGAACATAACATTTTTCTCTGTTTGTAGTCATTATTAGTAGTAGCACCTTGTTGGGGGGTTTACAGCTTTATCACCTGAGGAAAAAGCTTCTGCACATTGATCACAAACAGGATTCTTACAGGAGAACCATGAGGTGACAACACCTTGACGAGGACTCTGATTGGGTGAAGAGAGACTGAAGTTACAGGTAGCTGAAGAGCACTGACGCTGGTGTCAGCCATCACAGGTGTTAAACAGCATTTTCCCAACAAACCAGATCACTGTGACATCGACCTCAGACTGTTTTTGACAAAGGGAGCAAAATTACTTGACACTGGCCTCATTTCTATGAAATAATCTGTGTGTAAGCCTTTAAAACACAAAGTCTGCACTCACAAACACACGAAATACATTGTTCCAGTGGGGATTTTCTAATACAGTTCTCTTCCATGAGCTGACAAGCTGGTAAGACTCATTGTTTTTGGATTTTAGTCATTTTTTTTAGAGTAGATCACCTCGAATTTTGGGTGAAAGACACCCATTTCTTCATTTCACTCCACAGAAATTAAAATGAAAAATAACTGATGAAAAATCTAAATATTTGTGCTGCAAATTGTAATTTAATAACCAGAACGTCACGCAGACCTGGGAGCAGTGATTCCAGGGTCCATCTGTGATGAACCACACACGTACTGACTCCAGGGAAGCAGGAGACCAACCAAAAGCCAAAAACAATGAACACTTGACAGGTGACTGGACTGAGAGCCTCGAAACACAAAGGTTACCAAAAGAAGAGATATCAAAGACTGCAGGAGGAGTTTTGGTTGAGCTGGTTAGGTACAGACCTGTAGGCTAGAAAAACGTTCATTTACACACACGTCATAGGTCCTTCTGCGGCAGGGTTCCTATACATTCTCCATTTCCAAATCCTTCATGTTGGATTTACAGGTTACAATAACTAAACGACGGCGGACGAGCTGACTGACTCTGCCTTAAGATGCTCACTTATCATGAATGGACGTAAGTTTTTCACACCTTTAAACACTATTAATCTAATTTTAAGACAGGTTTCAAATATTTTCCCAGACTTGTGGGACCCAACGATGGATAGGAACCCTGCATACGAACATACAGACAAAACAGCTTGTTGTGGGCAGATACAATGCAAAGGCTAAACAACTGTCGCTTAATTACTGACCGGACAGGTCAGTGAGGTAATACTACTTGAGGTCTGACGCGGCGTTTAGGGATCCAGTTGTGGTAACGTTGAAGACAGTTTAGCGTTTGCTTTGAGTGTTAAGACGTTGTTGTTGTTGTTGCTGAACAGAACATTGGTTTGCTGTGTCACACAGTTACAGTAAGAACAGCATGTTCCTCGAGATCAGAAACACACGTTTAAAAGCACCAAATGACCAAACAGTAGTCATTTTATCCAGAATTTCATTATCAAAATGTTCAAAAAACCTCAGTCCCTGTGTGAAACCTGAATTTTGCGAGTTATTTCTTAGAAAGACTCGTAAAATTGTCTTGTGAAGTCGACACTACTGAACTATGACAAAAACAACATCCACGCCACTGATTTTCTTAAACACTGTGCAGGTTTGCACGCGTGCAGCTGCAGCTGGCAGTGAGTAATAACTGAAAAATACTCCCTAAACACAACGAGGTGACGTCAGTAATCTGCACTCGTGTTTATCGAACCAGCCCGTCCAGACGCTTCACGCCTCGCTCTCGAATTTCAAACGTCAATTCTCGAGAAAACGTCCACACTGAACAGCAGGATTTCATCTGGACAAACAGGACGAGACGCTGTTCACTGCTGCAGCACCACTGTTCAGACGAGTGAGACCGTGTGTATTTTACAGTAACTGAATTCATCTGTATTGCAGCTTTGATGGTTTGAGAGCGAACTTGGCTAACTGGGAATGCATGGTGTCCCAGTGCCAACAACATCTGCTGCTAGCAGCTCGACCCAGAGGCTGTAAACTGGTGGGTGTGTCAGTGTTCGCCTGCTGAACGGCTGCACGAACCAAAGGATGGATGGATGTTAAGGACTGAGCGGTGCCAAAACAGATTCAAATCAACAAAAATGAGCAAGTTCGCCGCCCAAATATTGCATTTTTATGTCTCGCAGGCTTTTCTGAACATGGATGTTTCTGCGTAGCATCTCTGCTAGGACAGGATTGGTCGAACGTGATGTCTGAAAAAAGACGCTAGCTGTTCTCCACAGACGGCGGGTGGGATGAGGAGCGCGGGGTCGGGGGTTTGAAGCCTTCCTCTTATCTGCCCTAAACTCCTGTAATGCTATGAGAGCAACACACTTAGACCCCACATACACACACATGGCAGAGGATTTGATATATTTGTTTTGTGTCTTTCTCAGACAACATAAAGATGCATTTATATATTTTGATAGTGATAATGAGTCTGTCTTTAAAAATCCTAATTTATCGCCTCCGGACACTTATCGCCCAAAATATAGATAGCACTTCTGGGATCCACTCTTTTTTTTAACAGTCTAAAGTCTCTCTTACTCTCTTCAATCTCTCTCTCTGTAATGACATTTTATGTACAATATTGGTATATAGAACATAAATTACTACACAAAACATTTTAGCCTATTCACAATTGACAATCATCAAGAACCCAATAGCAAATTAGACAAAGCCAACGAAATGAAAATAAAAAAAAAAGATTCAGAGACAATTTACTTGATAAACAGCTTAAAATTGATGCCTGTTATATAACTTTTTCCATATACTTTCTGTGCTCCCAAGACGTGTCGAGTGTTTTGTGGAAAGAGGGAAAAAAAAAACACCTTTTTTCTAAAAAACGTCCTCCCGTCGTCTCAGTCATTGTCTCAGGAGGATGAAATCTGCATGAAGCTCAAAAAGACGGTCACGTGACTCCCGACATCTTGTTTGCGTGTAAACAGAGCACCAGTAGTGTCTTGGTTCCATGTGTCTCTTCTGTACAAAAGTATAAATATATGCTTTCTCTCCATTTTTTTCTTTTTTTTTTGTTATTTTTTTGTTCACATATCTAGGATGTAGCAGACAAAAATGGTTGTTTCAGTTCCTAAAAACACACCAGTGTTGCAGTCTGTGCTGGAGGTTGCCAGTTTTTGTGGTATGAGCCCCCCCTTTAGATCCCGATTTGCTGGCTTGTGTTGACTTTTTACCGTCGGGTGTTTGCTTGGTGTTGGTTGATCGTCTTTGCATAAATAAAAAGGTTTCGGCACAGTCCGCGGCCACTGGTCCAAAAAGAAGGGAAAAAAAGCAACACAAAACAACCGTTGTGTCCGTTTTAGCTACAGCAGATCCATCTTGGGTCTGTAATGGAGCAGGAGGGGGGATTTCTGGAGGAAGAAAGAAAAGCACAACCTCAGAATGAGCAGCTTCTGTTCACTAAACCCTCCTCCAAGCAGCACTTAGCTCATGAAGTGCACCTTTGCACACCTCGCCTGTCAAGCTTCGCACTGCGCTACATGCTAAAGCACTGTGGACCTCAGAGAGACACTGTCTCCAAACAGCTGGATTGTGTCTTTTTTTTCCACACAAAACCAAAAATATGCATGAAAAATTGAAAGGAGTGAGCTTAACAGCCGCTAATGTTAGCATGTCTAGCTAACTGACATCCAACAGATGTAACCAGGTGCAACAAAGGCTAAAAGTTAGCATATCATAAGCTAACGACATTGTTTTGTTATATTTTGGTCCTTTCGTCCTCGTCGTCAAATCGTTTTCTCACGTAAAAGTGAAACATGTCATTTAAAAACACGAACAACTCTAACGTTTGTGTTGTTTTTCCGAGAAAATGATGAACTTCCACAGTAAACACCTAAATGGAGCTATGTATGTGCTACATGGATCATCAGCTGATCACAAGTTAGCATGAGTTAGCATCATCTCATGCATGTAGCATGAGCCAGGCGGACTCACACAGAACCGACCAAACATTGATTAGCTGGTTAGCTGATAAAACACACCAGAGAGAGAGAGAGAGAGAGAGAGAGAGAGAGAGAGAGAGAGAGAGAGAGAGAGAGAGAGAGAGGCCATTTTAGCTAAGAAACTGACAGCTGCTGAACAAAAATATGAAGCTGTCTTTGACTAATTATGTCTGAAATCAAAGACTAAATAGTTTAAAAAATGTCCACAAATGTTCTTCTGAAGTTTTCTTATTAATAATCAGTCAGGACTGAGTCACACTGACCTTTTAGGCCTACAGATCAACAAGCCTTCATACAGGAATTTCACATTATGCCACAATAATTGTCTTTTAAAGGAATGCGTTACCTTAAATCTCCATCTTGTCACAACAACAAATTTCAAAGTGTGGTCCTTTCCCAAGATTTCCTCGTTGCATAAAATGTCCAACTGCGAAAAGACAACAAAAGAGCACATTAGTGGAAAATGTCTGACCTCAGAGTCTGAATGTCCTTTTCCCTACGGGGACGTTAACGTGACTGAAGCGTGACAAACAGCCTCTGCTGGACTTTCAGGCGGCGTGATGGAGAGATTAAACATCCACTACCCATACGCTGCCCCCCCGCTCTCATTTTTAGTTATAACCTCTGTTTCTTGGAGAGGAAGCTGGGGGAAGCTTATTTTGACGGAGCGGCCCCCCGGCTCCCGTGCAGCAGCAGGGCTTTCTGGGAAAACACAGAAGTTCAACAGTGAACACGAGGCCGGCTCGCCGAGGCTGCAGCTCCCTCCTGTGAAGTCGACGCTCACATTCTGCCGAGCGGCGCCTCTCATCTGCATCTGCCGGTCGATGCTGCGAGGCAGAGCGGGAGAGAGAGGGCGGGAAACACGCACTGCCACAGCGCCACCTGCTGGCCCTGAGCAGAACCACGCTCAGCCGGCTTTTATCAGCACCGACAGAGAGGTGGAAAGAGTCCAGAGGGAGGGCTGAGGAGCTGTGATTTCATCTTGAAGGAGGCCGATGAGGGTTTTTGTGTCAAAATAAAAGACATCTGAGGGGAAAACGAACGTCCTCCTCTGCTTTTTACATCACAGCTTTGATGCTTGTGATCCTCACCAAAAACCACCTGCAGGAGGGTGATGAAACTTCTTCATTCACGTCCGTTTTAAAGCAAAAAATCACCTGTTTTACCTTCACAAATGTGAATATTTGCTGGTTTTCTTTGTCTTCTGTCAGTAAATTGAACATCTTTGGGGTTTGTGACTGTTGGTAGCACATTTGAATATGTCAGCTTGGACTTTGAGACACTGCAAGAGGCCTTTTTTTGACCCTTTATAGACCCAAATATTGTAAATAATGAGTGGTTGCAGCATGCGTGCTATATTAACACAGAGATGGAGGCATTCTTCGAAACGGTAGCGCCCAAACTGGGGTTCACTCACAAGATGATTAACAAGAAAACAAACTACTCTTCTACATACTTCAGAGTGTTACCGCCTCTTCAAACTATAAAAATGAGCCTATAAAAGACGAAAAACATCCGTCTTTGACAAAGCAGAGCCGTCCAGTGAAAACCACGCATCCACAAATATGGTTTTTCTGGATTTTTCACATAAATTAAAGCTTCTTTTATCTCCCACACTTACAGTCGCTTTGGAAGATTAAGTAAAGCTCGTTAAAGAGGCTGGTCAGCCTCTTCTGTTGCTTTATTTAGCCGTTCGGTTCCTGCAGAGACGTTCAGATGGGTGACAGGACGACAACGGTGGGTTTACAAACACGAGGAATGAGTAAATAGCGCACTGTTCTCGAACAATGCCAAGTGTTGTAACGCTCCTCGCTGGGCTCGCCGCTGAAGACGCAATCGATTCAAACAACAGCTTTTCATAGTCAACAGAAAGGACAACAAAGGCTGGCGGGGGGAGCGGCTGCCTCGCCAAAGCTGCGCGACGGAGGCCGGCGATATGATGGAGCCTACCCACTCATCTCCGTGACAGCCGGTAAAAAAAGAGACGGGAAATAAAAAGAAAAATACAGGACACAAAGGCGTCTGTGATGATTCTTCACGCCATTCTAAAAATCCATCTGTCAAATTATCGCCCACCGTTCCCCCCCGCTGCTCCGAACGGGGCGGTAAAGACGATAAATAGAAAAATTACCACATGCAGATATCATCGCTTCCTGCTAAATATAACAAAGACGGAGGCCTCGTATGAGTCAGAGCAGGCGAGGAGAAGAAACTGACCTTTCCTGTGACTTACTAAACTTTTCAGACACACGTGGTGAAGCTGAGGTTCATCCAAGCGGCGTTAAGTCCACTTTAGGTTTTAGATTTTAACAAGCGCACATGATACAAATACTCTCGAAATGCTGGGAAATTAATTTTGGTCCTGGATCCTCTGAGAATAAGATCCTCTGAGAATAATTGACGAGCCGAGGTGATTCTCTGTTTGATATTTCTCTTCCTTTTCTGAAGCAGACGAGACAAACTTCAAAGCGCACCTGTGCAGCCTCACCTCTCTCTGCACCTGCAGGTCAAGTCGAGCTTTGAGCAGCGGAACAACTTGACTGGTGCCAAATGTTAAAAGCTTCTTAACGAGCACAGACCTGCAAATTAAGCAGGCGGGGCCCAGAAAAACGTTTGATTCTGTGTAGTTTCAGCTTCGCCCCTTCACTAAAGCGACATTTAGCCTGTGACAGAGCTGGCAGCGGCCTCCCCTCAGCACACCTCTGTCAGGTCGTTATCTGTACCTCATTAAATGATGTCAGGTTGAGCTTTTTGGCGATGAACTTCTTGAGGTGGAGGACTGTGGCTTGTGCTGAACAGCGGATCCACTTGCGCTTCAGACCTCGAAGCTTGCTGCTGTTGCACTCCAAGCAGATGCTGACCTGTTGGGGGAAACACGACATGAAAACGTCAGCGAGGCGGTTTGTCACTGCTTCAGGTTACAAGAAGTGAAATGTCACAATAATGAACAGATTATGGAGAAATCTGAGAAAAGACAAAAAACAAAGCCTCCCTTCCAGCGTCATGCTAATGGTTTGCTAAACGGCAAACACACAGTTCTATTAGTAGCCTGCTAATGTTAGCATTTAGCTCAAAGCAAAGGCCACGTGATCGACATCATGTTCAGCTTTAGTGAACTCTGACATGTTTTTGCATCATCGGCCAATAAAAAAACTGCCACCATCACCGAACCCAAAACTTTCACAAAAGCTGCTTCACAAACGACTTTTCTGGTGAGCTAACAGCATGAAAAATGACATGTTTGCACCAGCTCGAGTAGCTGGTGCATGTGTGCATTGGTCAGCGTGCTCTGTTGCTGTGTTTCTAGTTGTTGGGGTAGCAGCAGTAGTAGCTGCAGCTGATGTTGTTAGCCTGAGAGCTAGCTTCCACTGCTGCTGTGCAAAACTCAAAGGGAAACTTCGCTCTGACACTTTTTGGTACGACCTGACACGATAAGTCTGAATCTGCACAGAGGATAAACACGTTTGCTTCGCTGACATGTTTTGCCCCTGTAGTGTTTGAGGATCTGTGATTAGCAGCTGTGTCTCCACTTTAATCTATTCAACCATGTTTTCTTTGATTTGTGAGGAACAGCAGGAGCAGCGCTGCCTGAGAGCTGATCACTTCCTCCAATCTGTCCTGAAAACAGACTATGGGATTAAAAAAAGATGATACGATAGCTGGTAGCTGGTATCTGCTTGTACTGCACGTCCCACTGAACCACTGTTGTCTGCTTGTGTTTTGCTTATTGTCTTCCTTCGTGCCGCCGCCGTTGGCCCGCGCTCTTGTTTCTCCCCTGAGGTGGAACAGTAGGTGGTTTTGGCAGTCGATGGTTGCAGGAGTCAGAATGCATTACAGCTACTGAGCTGCTGCCCCCACACATCCAAAGACAGAAGAGGAGGACCGAAGCCTTGTACTTCTTCATTTGTGGGTGTCCTTCTGTCACAGTCCGTCTCTTTCCACGTCTCTCCTCTGAGACGCGGAGGAGCAACATAACCCTGGTTTCTGCTTAAACCTGGAAATCATCTCTCTTCTCAAATAAACGCCGGCGGCGCTTCAGTGCGCCTATAAGCAAAGAGCAACACCGTAATATATCTGCTTTCCAGTGGCGCCGGCGATGAGGGAGGCTCATAATGTGAAATAAAAGCCTCGGTGGTGATCTGGACTCCGCAGCGGCTCCACGGCACTTTCATTACATTACAGTACATTAGCGGCGGCGTTACGGAGCCAAAGAGTCCTGCTGCAGTTATACGCCCTCACAGACGTGACTGATGCAACAGGCATATCAAGAAAATATCACGCGGGGAGAGCTTAACACTATTTCACGGGCTCATTACGGAGTCCTGAGGGCTTGCAGAGGTCTGAGGTAATATGTCTGCTGCTGTTGTTCTTCTTAAATCTGCGTGTGGAAGAAAAGTCTCTGTGTGGGTTCTGAGTTTAAATCAGACTGAGAATTCAAGGCTGGATTAATAATTCAGAACAAGGCTGAGTTCTCCAATTTCTCCTGTTTAAACCAAAAATAGCTGTTCTTCATTAAGTTTGCATCGTTTTCTTATGGTTCCTCAGCCCGCGGAGATCTCACCCCGTCCACAGACTCCATGCCTCATCTGAAAATGTGAACCTCTGAGACTCCACCACCTCAGGCTTTGCCGCCAACGTCGGCTCTCTCTGATCAACTGTAACTCCATTGTAATCCCTTTTTTTTTGGCATGTCGCTGCTTTCATTCGTTTTCTCTGGCACCGCCTCGAGCCTCAAGGTCACTCTCTGAAAGGTCGCCCAGAAGACGGCGGGAAGTGTTCTGGAAGTCGGCCACGCGTGCCGGTTCGCCTGCCGGTTCTTACATCTGAGTGGCTCCTGCATCTTCAGTGACATCATGACCAGGGGGGGGGGGGGGGGCTTTCTGGGCCAGTTTCGCCCCTCGTCTTCACTCTTCTTGATGGCTGCTGCTGCCTTCGCTCCTCTGGACTCTTTTCTCTTTGCTGTCCCTGTTCAAATTCATCACATATGACTAAAAACCCCTCGATGCACCGTCTTGCTTTGCATTTTCTAATCTTCTCCCTTCACAACTCTCTGCTTTTCTAATGCAGTTCATCTTTCATTTTGACATCCTCTGCTCTCTGCAATCTGGGCCGGCTGCTGCATTCTGGTGAATAAAGGGGCTTTTAGGGACCTTTACGGTGTTAAGCATCCTCAAATGTGTCTTTAACGCTTCACAGCCGGAGGAAAGTTTGTATAAGCGGATGCGAAGTGGTATCTTAAAGTACCTGGAAATCAGTAAATGTAAATAAATGCACTGTTATATCACCCAATCCCTCTTATTTCCGGAGCATTTCTTGAAGTTGAAAGCACTTGATTCCTCCAAACAGCTCCTTCATTTTGAAGATGAGCTGCAGCATTAGTTTGGACACTGAGGAGTAAAATGCTGGACTTCTGCACTCTGCAGAATAATCATATGTGATGATCTTTGGGCAGAAAGCGATGAAAGAAGCGTTCCTGGAGAAGGTCTCCACACAAGCTGCTGCACAAACCTCTCACTGTTACACAGAACGAGAGGTTTCTGTCCGTCCTTCCTCACGTTCCTCCCTGAGAATGACATTCTTGATTTTTTCACCCTGCACGGCGGCTTGTTTTCATCAGCAGGTCTTCCCCTTTTCTGGAAATCTCTCGTTTCCATCACTTTGTATTCCTTGGCTCTTTCTCTCCCTCCTCCACACGGTGACATTTGACATGACGGCATTCAGCTCACACAGGCTGACGCGTTAGTTATTCTGGACACGTTCTGCACCGCTGCTGAATATCGAAAGGGCGAGATCTTCGCCCTCATCGGGGCAGCCCGCCTTCCCCAAACGGCGGTAAAGAGGCGGCTGATTGGAGATGACGTGTTTAAAATCTACATGTTGGCTTCCTCGTCCTCCTCAAAACAGCTCAAACGCTACACGACCGCTTTCCTTCAGCCTGTGCGATGTTTGTGGGGGAGACTTTGTGTTTCCCATCGCGTCCGTCTGGCACAGCCATGAATCCGCTCTCTGCATTATTAATATCATTTTGCAGTGCTTGAGAATGCCAGAATACCAATGAAGTCAAGAAAAGCCCATTTCCATTTTCGATGTGTTCAGCGGACGGCAGCGGTGCGGCGCTGTGGTGTCTGTCGTTAAGTGGATCCGCACAATCAAACAGCCCAAGACAAAAGAATGTGGTAATTGTGAAACAGCTTGGTAAATCACATGGGGCCCGCTTTTATAAAGGCAATAATTGATGTGCAGGCTTTTAAGGCAACTGTACCCACAATTATCACCAGCAGCATTTTTTCCCCTTAGTGCTTTTGTTCCTGACAGACTGCTTTGAAACCCGTAATTATTTTATCCAATTTGCTTCTTCTAATCACTGCGAGAAGACAAACCGATGTGTGGTGCCTCCCAAATTTCCCTGTTTATCATAAAACTGGTTTATTGATTGACTAAATGACTTTAAAAAACAAATAATCTAGCATCAAATGTCCCCGTTACTCCGAACTCTAAGGTCGGTTTGAAAGAAGTCTGAGGATTATTCAGTAACAAGAAGAAAAGTAAAGGAACAAACTTTAATTTATCCAATAAACGGCCTTCGTGGTCAGCAGAGTGAAGCCGACCGACGCCTTCAGCTGAGTGAACGAGGGGCTGCTGAAATGAGAAGCATGAATCGCTGTTCATCAGTAAGCGAGGGCTTACCTGCTCGTCGCTACGATGATAGTCGTTGTCCTCTTCTGGTTTCTCCTCTCCCGCCTCCTTATTGGCCGTGTCCTCAGATTTTGTGTCGCCTGTGCAGAAAAAGAGAGGGGAGGAGTGGAAATGATGACTGTTGGCTCGTTGAGTCGAGCACAGATCTCAACACGCTCACATACACAGTGAAACAAACATTTCTTTAAGTTCATCAGAACTTCACTGTCTGTTTCTGCAGTGAATCTGATGATGGAGCTGCTCGTTAACTTTAAGAGGCTCGAGCTTCACTGACGTCCACGGTGAACACAAGACCTGTCGGGACGAGGGCGGGGGTGACGGACATGTTTGTTTCTGTGCAGTATTCAAACAGCGTTTGCCTGTCGGAGCGTGAAAACACCTCCTGCTGAGGTCCATTTATAAGGCAATTACATGTCGGAGGGCGTCGAAGCATCCTTTATACGACGGAGCCGCTGTCTGACACGGAGCAACTTCTGACCAGGAAAAAACAAACCGTCTCCAGACTGATTCGCTTCATGAGGGCCGGCATCATTTCTGCCTTAACTGAGTTTATCTGGTTTGGCCCTTTGTTCGGTTATCAGGAGGATGGAAGCAGATAGGGAGGATATTAGAGGGAGCGGCGATCTCCAGAGAACAAACAGGAAAACAGAAAGATTTCTCTCACTCTGTGAAACCGAGGCCAACGTGTTCAGAAGAGGGAAGGTGTGTTCAATAAAACACCACACAGAGCAGAGTCTGAGTGCCCGAGGTCCCACAGTGTCACTGCAGGGCTGCCCAACGCGAGGCCAGCGGACCAGCTTTGGCCCACCATAAGGTTCCATTAAAAGAAACACATGATATGATTTTGCTGTTTATGCCGTTTTATTTTTCAGGAGGTGGAAATGCTCTTTAACTGTGTTTGGGATCCTCGTGCCATTTTGCATCTTAACAATACAGCAGGTGCTGCTTTAGGCCCGAGGTCCACCATTAAGTTTCAGTTTTGACCCTCTCAGAGAAAAGCTTTGGGCTGCCTGCTGCAGCTGTGCGAAGCAGCTGCTGCACGGTCGTCCCGGACAGGCGTGGTTATGCTTTTCCGTCCGTCTGGTTGTGATACTGGACTGGTATTGAATTTTCAGATGTGAAACTTACTTATCAAAGTGGAAAACTGCCACTAAATTGCTGCACAGATGCGTATTGCTTTTCTGTTACCTTAAAAAACAAAAGAAATTCAGTTCACTCTTCCTGCATTCAGTGGATGTAATAACATGGTGTGTGTGTGTGTGTACAGTTTACTGCAGCTCAGACTGCAGATCAGATTGCATTCACCCCTCTGTGACCATTTTCCGTTCGGGCTAACTGTCACCAATTCCAGCGAGCATTGCGGGGAGCGGCCTGAGCGTGCCCTGGCGTCTCTGCGGTGATTGTCTCCAGAGCCGGCCCGGCTGATTGCTTATCAAGAGGGGCTGGCTCTCACTGTGTCACTGTGTCTCACCTTCAAACAACCCTGGAGTGTCTCCGTGACTCTAAACAGACATGAGAGCCGCTCTGTGGCTGAGGTGCTGGGATGATTGCTTGTGTCGGGGGAGTTTAAAAGCTGAGCAGTCTGCCTCACTCGCTCATTTGGGATCTCTCACATACATTGAATCATAACGCTGTCTGTACAATGACGATTTCAAGTGAGGCTACGCTGGGAGGGAGGAGTAAACCAGCCGTGTGTGAGTGTGTGTGTGTGTGTGAGCTTATATTGTCACGACAGAAAAAGTGCACTCAGCACACTCATCATGGCACCGTGTCCCTCCATTTTCCTGCACTGAGTGAGAAATGAGTCTGCTGTGTGCTGCTGGAAACCCCGGTTTTGTTCTGTCGAGTAGTGCTTGGAAGAAAACTCTCCGCGTACACACACACACACACACACACACACACACACACTTAAAAGCAAAGTGAATGGAGCTTATGTTCATGCGTGAAGTTTCAACCTCACAGTGGTGCGTAGCGTGTGTGCTTCTCTGTCCATCTGTAACGTCTCTGGGACATTGACTCCTTTGAGTGTTAAACACTTTCACTGTGGCTCTGAAAAGTTTGTAGTTTTAACCTGAATTTAAAAGTCTTTCCAGGGACACTCAGCTTCAGCTGCACACCACATATACACATACGCTTATCTGCATTAACTCTGCGTTACACGCCGAGTGTTTGTTTTGTGTTCTTGAAAAAAAGGATGTTGGCATTTCTCCACACAGGACGAGCTGCCGTACATTCACTGGACGTAACGTTAGCAGCATTAACATTTCTGGGCCTGAATTCAGCTCTGATGAATCAGGAAGTGCCGCTCTGTCCTGTGTCGTTAGCAGCGTGCCAAAAGATTTCATTTAACTCGGCCGGTTACAGAGCACCCCGGAGAAAGTTTCTATTTCTGAGCGATTCTGGATAAATGAGCCTTTAATTAAGTGTAATGCGGTTCAGCTTGGCTGGCAGGGGCAACATTAACAGAGTGCCCACTGTCGCCTGTAGTTAGCGTGGTGTGATCTCTGCTCCTCCATGTGTTCGCTTTGCTTTGCCTTTCTTAAATAAGAGTTAATGAGGAGCATCCAGTTCAGCGTGGAGGTAAACAAGGCAAACGCAGCCGTCCTCTGGCTCACTGTGAAGGTTGCTTTAAAAGCCCTGCGCTGATGCACGATGTAAACTCTCACTAAATGAAATAACCCAGAAGATCTTTTTGGCCTTATTAGTGAAACCGCCCGGCTCTAAAACCAACAAGGTCTGCTGGTTTTGGTTGATTGTCGGGGACAGCCGAGCCTCTAGAGGCCGCTAGCTGTGCATCGACACTACAGGCAGAGTCTTCGTCCCTGCACTGATGAAGATTAACTCTGTACTTGACGATGGTATTTCATTTCAACACGGCAGTGATGAGAGCGAACCTTCAAAAGTTATCTCTCATTATCTAAATGCTGCTGCTTTGGTTTTGAGTCATATCACTGTGTTTTTCTAATGTTTACACTAAAATATACTGTATTCATGCTGCAGGTAAAGACAGGCAACGGTGACGTGACATCTGGCATCATTTAGCTTCTGGTGTGTGGAGCTGGGAGGTGGAGGCCCACCTTTCGACCAGCTCTGAGGTGGAGTCTCATCTGCACTCGAGTTTAAAGCAGCTTTCACAAAACGCATCAAAAGGCTGATGAGAAAAAGCTTCAGATCCATAAAAAAAAACTATGGATCCAAGAGAGGAAGCATCCTGATCAATGAGTCGACGCACGTTTGAGTCTCTTCAGTCAAAATATTTTCATCGCGACCCAAAGACATCGTATTTGTCCGTGTTTCAGCACACTGAACGGAGATGACGGCGAGATACAATCGATGCCTCCCTGGCTCTCCGCTTCTGTCGCCGTCTGTCCCCTAAAACGTGTTTGTGTGCGAAACCTGTCTTCAACCGACGAGGCACGGGAAGCCGGAGAGCGGTTCCACTTCTATTTGAGCCTTAATTACCAAAATCAGAGAGGGGGATTAAGCGAGCGATTAGGCCTGCCAGCCTCACAGCCCTCTGGGCCACATTCCCAGCAGCCCTCTGAGGCGAGCTGGTACGGAAAAGCCGACGTGCACGAGGAGCAGGCCCGGGACTCGTTCTGATTGCCTCCATCTCCACTGCTTAATGGCTTCCGCTGGTCGTGCATCTAATGTTTCTCATTATGAGGTGGGGGCTTCACGCCGCACGCTCACACTGCACAGAAACCAATTCTAGCAGTTAGTGACAGCACAGTGTTCAGTCCAAAATGTAAAAATAGGCTGTTTTTCTAGCCTACACTCTTCTTCTTCTTCTCTGCTCTTCCTGACTCATTTCAGCGTATCTCAGCATGCAGCTGCCTCCTGTTGATCAGTGCAGTAGTGTGAAACCGCTGATGGGACCCTGTTTTGGTAACCCTGATGTGTCTGCATGCACGACACAAACAAAGCTCGTAGAAAACCTGCTTCACAGCGCCACCAACAGAACTCCACAGGGAACCTTTAACCTCTCTGATGCTGCTGGAGTTTCAGTTATCTGCTCCTTTTCCACAGCACATCGAACAGACCGCCTCTCCTGCAGAACTCGGCCATCGAGCTCTCTTTCACACCGAATGACAGGACGCAAACATGGCGGTTAATCAGATGAGGCAATGTGATGATTAAAGCAATAAATCAAAACCTATGCTGTAGATATTTACTCCTAGTGAGTGCACACAGATCTAAGTGGTGTGTTGATGTCTTACACTGTGTGTTTCTGTCCTTCATCACTTGGCGGACGCGTTCCCTTTGTTGTTCTTACTCTGCTGTTTTGTTTGTTCACCTCAACCAAACTGACCTCTGCAGCCCTTTGGATGAACTTCAACACTCATATCTCATAATAAGGTAAACAACACCTTTTGGCGTGCTGTGGCCCCCCATGTCTGTCATGAACTACATTAAGGTCACGTTGAACAGGAAACCCGGGGCGGGGGCTGCTGAACCAACCACCAACTGCTCGTCCACACGTTTCAGTGAAGGACATGTCGGCTTCCTCTTCGCCTGTGTGTGAGTGTTTGTCGTACCATTGCGCTGATCTAGATGAGTCTTCATGTTGCAAAGCTCTCCTTTAATGTCTCCGGGCACCTCCATCCCCAGCTTCTGGTAGAAATCCCTCTGCTTCTTTATCTCCGCTGTGAGAGAGGAGGAGAGAAAATAAGAGCGGGCGGTGTGTCTTTCTCAAGGTCACTGCTGTCACTGGGCATTTAAAATTCAACAGGGTGTGTGTGTGTGTGTGTGTGTGTGTGTGTGAGATCTGTGTGTGTGTGCGTGCTGTAACCTGCTTCATTAAGCCCACCAATGACAGCAGGAATATTTTACTATAAGGTGCAGCGCCTGGCATCGTTCTTCACCTCCCTTGGACCGTCCCACATCTTGTTGTCTCTACCTCAAGCTCAGTCAGACTGGATGGATGCCGTCTATGAACAGTAATTCTGAAGTCTCACCAGATTCTCGGTCAGATTGAGGTCTGAGCTTTGATGGTACCATTTTAAGACACTGACTTCCTTTGCCTCAAACCTTCCCAGTGCAGCTCTGGCTGCATGCTCCGGCTCATTGTGCAGCCGGAAGGCAAACCTCCGCCTTCATCCCTGGCCTGTTTGGTGAGCTCCTTGGTCTTCACGAAGCCGTTTGTTTGCTAACGCTCTCTGACACACTCTGAGGCCTTCATGGAACAGGTGTATTTATATTGAGATTAAATTGCGCACAGGTGGAATCTATTTGCCAAATTATGTGACTTCTGAAGGCAATTTGTTGCACCTGTTGTTTGTTAGGGGTTTTACAGTAAACTGGGTGAATATATATGCACTCAACATTTTTGATTTGTAAATATTTTTGAAAATACTGTAATGTGCATTTTAATTTGCAGCGGTAACATGACAAAATGTGGGAAAAGCACTGTATTTGTTTCTCGAGGCAGTTTGTGAACACACAGACGGTGATGGCGGCCGTCAGTAGAGCACAGTGACGGATAAGCTTTAAGGTTATTATTTGGATCTCTTGTGTTTTGCATCACACAGAAAGACAATGCATGGCACTTACCCTCTTGAAGTCCCGGTACCAACTTGTAGACAATGTCTTGCATTGTTCTGTCATGGCTGAAAAGAACAAGAAAAAGATTAGTCAGCTTATTAGTTAGAGGGAATAAACACTTTGGGGCTAAAAGATGCAAATCAGACATGTAAAATGTTAGAGATGCACTCGTTCTGGATCCCTTTGGGTTTGAAATACACAGAGGGGGTGAGTCAGGAAAGAGCAGGAAAAACACTTCTGCTGCTTTAAGACAGTTCTCTGAAAGATGATTCTGGGCGCCGCTAAATGAGAAAGCTCCTGCGTGATGAAGAACTGAAAACATCAGACTGACAAGCTGCATGGATCCGAAAAGTTCAAATGGCGTCGGCTCTGAGGCCAGTGTGCAGCATATGCCCCCGTCAGAGTGTTAAATAGCATTTCACTGTTAGGCGGCGCAGGTGACACAGGAGAACAGCGTGGGCTCAGCTCTGCTGCCGCCATGATGGCGTGTTTTGACACCCATCCGTGGCAGCCAGCTAACAGACGCCACATGTTGAGTTTGCTGCAATGTTCTGGAGGAGAAACCCTTGAAAAACGTGGCACTCTTGTCTCCCCTGCTGTCCACTGGGAGAGTCATTGTATCCGGGGCCAAAATTAGCTGCCTGGAGCTGAGGCTCGCGTCAAAGAGCAGCAGAACACTGACCCCTGCTGGACAGAGCTGGGAGTGTATCCTCACAGCCGACACAACAGGTTTTAACAGTTACTGCGACACACTGCTGTGTACAAATGTGACAGTTAAATGAAGAGACAGCTCTGTGTTAGCCTGAGCACGGATTCTCAGAGTGGGTCTACTGACGGGATGAGCACCATCCCTCCAAAACATTCAGCTTTATCTGGGGTTTGGATGGTGGTGCTGGGGATCAGTGTCCAACACTTTGCCTCAAAATCTCCCCCTGGTGACTGCAAAGGCCACAGCATCGAAACCACATCGATGTATATTCACCAAACCAATCACTTCTGTAGGTAAACAGGTATTCATGTATGTACATAAAACACCTGGAAGTATATTCTAACTGTTTACTATTTGGTCAGCTGTGTTACTGTTTAATCGGCCTGTATGTTGTCTGTGTCTTTGTTGTGATGCCATTTGAAAAGGACACTTTTACCAAAGGGTCACTAAAAACTGAAAAGTCCTGTTCAAATCCAAACTAAAATCACATTAAAAATAACAAAAACTACATGATCCCACAGAAGAAGCTCTGCAAGTAGCTTAGAAGTTGTCCATTAATACATTTTTACCTGGAAACTGAAGTAACACCACTTATTAGCCTCCATCAGCCTCTAATCTGCACACCTGCACAGGTGTTATCACTCAGTCTGAAGGTTGTCAGACTCTATGCACCAATAAGAATCACTGAATAAGTAAAATCACCTGTGTGGGTTTTCCCATGAGCCTGCAGGGCCTTTAAGGTCACCATAAACAACAGCTGTGACTTTAACTTGTATTACTGTATTTACAATAAACAACATGTATTACTCACAGACAGCAGCTCCGTGAACGAATTCCCTTCCCACAACTAACTCAGACTGTCTCAAGAGTGTTCTTTGCAGGGATTTAGCAGGATGTTAAGTATGATTCTGTGATTGTTTTATGGTCATAACCAGAAACGTTTCAAGTCTGCAGGACATAAAACAGATTAAACGCATGGAGGAAAGCCCCGCTCGACAGTATGAGAGGCAGGATTAGTTCTGCCGAGCCGATTCCCTGCGAGGAGACGTCTGAGCGTCACTTCTGAGTTCAATCTCAAACATCAACTTTGATCAATCTTCTTCACGAGCAGATGGGGTTTATCTGTCGTCTGCTGGGCGTTTTGCCTTCAAATCACTTGTGATGTTTCCCATCCAATTTCCTGCAAACAATGAGGCAAAAAGCAGCTGTGCAAAGAGCTAATGTGTTTGAAATGGAGCATTTCCTGCAACAATGAGTCCGCAGACAGCGCGGCTCAGACCGTAATGACTAAATTGCTGGTACACATTAAGTTTGTGTGTCGCATTAATCAGACATTAATGCATGAGCGCTCAGAGGGGGCACGAACAACAAAATCCCTCAGCGAGGAGCGTTCAGCGTGGCGGAGTGAACTTCCCAAAACAATCAGAGGCAGACTCGACGAGCAACACGCTGCATCTTCATTTTTACCTGACGAGAAAATAATTTCATGACTTTCAGAGTCAAAGTCGTTAGTGTTTACCGTCCAGGTGAATACTCCTGCATTTTTAACTTTAAGTGGTGACCAGCTGTTAGCATCTACAGCAGCATGATCATGTACGGTCGGCCTTATTCCGAAATATGGTGCGTTACAGAAGATACAGACGCTCTAACTGCAGTTTGGGCGTCTTTGTCGTGTTCAGGGTGTAAACTGGACGTTAGTTCATGCATAAGACTAATGCATATGTGAGAAAAGTTGCAGAAAGGCTTTTGCGGCTCCAGGGGGAGCTGTGTGAAAACAGATAAACTGCCTCAAGTGATGTCACTCGAGTCAGCGCCGGTTGGGGCTGAGGAGTTACTCACTGAGGAGCGATCTTACCAGAGCTCTGCAGCCTGCTGCTCATGTCTGCTGCAGGCTCGACGCTACATTAGCTTAACACACCTGAATCTCTGAACTACCAGCAGTCGAGCTGCATTGTGGGTAATACAGACACCAGGCTTTGCCAAGGAGAAATGTGTGAAAGAATGAATCAATGTGTGCTTCTGCTGCATCTATTTCGACCATTTTTGTTGACTGTTCTGTGTCCAATTAGAGCGACGCTCAGCCGGTCCGGCACTCGGTATGAGAGGCGTCCACAGGTCACACGTCATCTCCTTCACTGCGATGATGCGTCATCACGCACGGCTGAGAGCAGAACTGTGAGTGAGTTAAAGGCAGAGATGCTGTGGTGTGCAGCATTAACTGAGGCTGAATCTCACCCACAGAAACACAGACCACCCTCTGCAGACACTCGGGGGCTTTCTCTGCTGCAGAGGAGCAGAAATAAGAAGGAAGGAGGCCAGCGGCTTTGTTCCCAGGTACTTAATTCTTCACTGGCAGCGAGCAGCTTCCTGCACACTGATGGAGCACTGTCACAACGTCTGTGTGTGTGTGTGTGGGTCTGCACGCATGTGTGTGCACCACATGTTTGTGAGCGTGCAGAAATAAACCTATAGAGGGGTGTGTAGATAGTAAATGAGCACCGCATCTCACTGTACCTGCAAGTGTGTGTGTGTGTGTGTGTGTGTGTGTGTGTGTGTGTGTGTGTGTGACGCAGCGGCTCCCTCACTCACCCGATATACTGCAGTGGATGGCTCTGATGAATAACAATCCTACACGTGGGGCACGTGTTGTTTTCCTCCAGATACTTCACTAGGCAGCTTCTACAGACTGGAGACACACAAACAAACAAACACACACACACAAACAGAGTCATGGTTACTCTACGCGCCACAGATGTATAAATAAAGACACTGGTCAACAAGTACACTGTGTATTTTGTGTGTTTTCAGGTGGATGTTTCAAATGATACACAAATCTCAACCGAAAGCTTCAATCTGCTGCTTTATGAACGTGAGGCGATGGTTCATGGAGAAGCAGTAGGTGGCGCTAAAGCTCCAGACAAGTCATTTATGTACGTCAAGAGTCATTCGCTGCATTTCTTTCATTGCACTTTGTCGTAAAAACGTTTTTGGGACGTTTTCAACATTTCCACTCATGTATGTTTATGTGCAAGATTGAAAATGTGCCAACATGAGGATGGAAAACCACCTGTGTGTCTAACACCCGGTTTGTCCACCAGAGAGCGCTGTTCAATTCTATACTGCTGATCACGTCTCTGTCACAGCCCTTTAATAATCAATCGAACATGAAAATTAAGAAGAAATACTGGCTGATGATTCGTTTTCATGGTTTTAAATCAGCAAATATTAGTCGAATGTCGTGATGTTGGTGAGTTGAATCTTATTCTTCAGCTGCACAAAGATGAGAAGCCGAAATATTAAACTGGAAATGTTGCCAACAGGAGCCACAAAAACACACTATTATTGATAATTATTATGTCCATTCATTTTTTAATTAATGAAGTATTCGGTCTATAAAATGACAGAAAATCATTAAAAATGGCCATCACATTTTCCCAAAGCCCAGTCTGATCAAAGGTCCCGGCTGGATGTTCAACTAAAAATGATAAAGAGGAGAAGAAAGCTTCACATTCGAGAGGCTGGATTTTGAATCTACGACACGGTGAAAGAGCCAAAGCAGTTGGAGGGTGAACGTGCTGAACAAGACGTCCACACTGATGTACCAGAATCACACCTTTGTCTCTCTTATGCTTGGTTTTATGACTCTGGACTCAATTCATAATTAAAAATGATGATTAAAACAGATCGCTTGACCTTTCACCTCTGGAAACCTTCATGTGCCTCATACAGGACGCACCGTGAGACATTCACAGCACGCACGGCTCCATCAAATCCATCTCCACCTGACATGTTTATCGCAGCCTGTCGGAGCAGCTGCAGCCGTGACGTGACGTGAATCTCTTCGTCTGCGACGGCGGAGCTCGTTTTTTCAAAGTGAAAGGGAGAATCAAACGCCTCCATGAAGCTCTGGTGTTTACAGAGGGCGGAGAAGCCTCCATCTGTGGGGGAAGAGCTCCTTCTGGTGGACAGACGAGGCATTACACTGTCTGGGTCTGTCTGATGTGAGTTTACTGAACGCTGCGCGCTCGTGTTGCCGTCGAGGTGTTTAGTTGAGCATCTTGTTTAGAGAAAATGAGAATGACTTAATGCTGCAAACATCAGCAGGGAGAAAAGTTTTGTGCATCTGAAACAACACATTAACAACTTCAGGTACTCAGAATCAGGTGTTTCCACTGGTCTGGTGGGTTGTTCTCACTTCAAATAACCAAACAAGCTTCGACTTTAATCTTTCAGGCAAACAGAGAGCGGCTGATTGGCCCGCTCGCCGGTTTGATTAGATTGTTCTCACCGACCCAAATGTGCTGCACCGAGAATAACTGTGTCGAGTTTGATTTAACGGCTCCAAGACAGCGGGGGTGCGAATGCCTTCCAGCTCTAAATCCACAGACTCCTGTCATTATTCTGAAGCACCAGATAATTATGATTTCACAACAAGAACCACAAAAGATCAGCTTGGAACTCGTCAGACCACCAGCATTTATCTTCATGTCAGCATAACAATGCTGTCAGCTGCGCTCTCTGACGACGTCACGCGAGCATTCGAGGGCGCCGAAGGCTGCAGATGAGGCAACCGGGCCGAGATCCCGTCGACTCCGTGACTCCAGAGGACTTACGAAACGGCTAATTCAAGGCCGCACTGCTTCTGTTTCACTCCAGCAGGCGGTAAAACACAAGCCAGCACCTGAGCTTCAGCTGCAGAGCTGCTCAGCGCCGTCCAGCACGGCCTGACGGAGCAAACCCACGAGGCCTCGCAGGAAGCGTCGGCTGGACGGGCGAGGAACCCGAGAGGAGGCTCTGCCTGAAAACTTGTTGTGGCAACAAGGCCTCAGATGGTCTGCAGCTGCATTTTATGAAGCATTTTTCTACGACTTGACAGGAAAACAAAGACGGGAAAACAGATCTGACGTGCACTCTGAAACTTAATGTTAGAAAACCAAAAACTTTGAGCTCTGTGTGAAATCACTGGTTCAGTTCTGCGTCTCCAACTAAAACGACCCTAAATGTCGTCCATGCTTCAATCACATCACACCTCGACGACTGCAATGCCTTTTTCAGAGCGTGCTGCTCCTTCGAACGCCTCCACCAAATCTGAGGCAAAATCAGAGGTCGATTCTAAGAACTCCTCCTAAAAATCCTGTTTTCTTTGTCTTTCTCTTACAATTTAACATCACAAACATGTAGATTTGTGTCATGTCTCCTTTATTTCTGTGCTTTGTTCAGAAATGTGCTACACAAATGAAGTTTGGTAACTAACTCACATTTAAAAGATGATTGGACACGAATACACAGGACGACTTCTGAACGGAGCAGCTGAACAGGCTTCAGACACTCACTAATCAAACTCTCCAGACCCACTGAAACACCTTTCATTGTTAATTATGTTCACATTCCAAATAACGTTCATTAAGTGTTTCATTCAGGAAACGGGCCCATGTGGTGTATTTCTGAGCCGCTACAACTGAGACGCAGCGAGAGATCCGTTTGATTTCCTCTCTGTTTCCTCTTCACAACAGTTAAAAACACAATCAGCTCAAACGTGTCGTGAACATCAGAGGCTGTGTGATTGAACAGAAGGAATTATCATTTCTGCATCAGTGCACGCTGCTTCCACGCACTACAGAGCAAACGGCAACAAACAAGCCGGAATAAAACTGAATGTGATCGTTTGCCAATCCTTTCTGACATGAAGTCAACTGAAAGCAGCACAAACACAATGTGTTTACTGTTTTCTCTCATCAGCTTCATTGACTTTTGTAAACATCTGATTATTCTGAATCTGATGCAGCGACAAATAAGTTTTACCAGCTGCAACATTCATGTAATGTACACATTAACGCATCAATCACTGTAATTCGGACAATAACTGTTATTATAAATGGGCCATTCTGTATGATGAGAACTTTCACTTTAGTAATTTAAGTGTATTTTGATGCAGATGCAAGAAACCAGCTGTCGTCCTTACATCTGCAAACTGCTTTGGCCAACAATAGTTACCTTTGACTACATTATTTTAGGAAAGCCACATGATGTCAGAAAGCTTCTTTCAGAGCGCGGTGATGAGACGGGGTCTGACCTGACACACGTCGTCTGGGGATGACATTAAACCCAATTAAAAAACGTCTATCGTCCCTCAAATGTTCACGTCTTTCAAAAACTGTGACGGCTCATTATTCAGTTGGCTCTGTTGAGACGAAGCTCATTAATAAACATGCAGAAGACTGAGTAACAACACTGAGACGGATGAAGACAAAGAGGGCTTCGCACCATAAAAACATTTTAGAAATATTAATCTTCTCCCTGTTGAGCGTGTTTGAAAACAGTTTTCATTAAATCGTCAGGTTCGAAGACACAAGCATGAAAAGGTAAACTGAGGATGAGGATGAAACCTAAAGCTGAAGACGCCACGTGCCACTTACCGTTATGTATTTAAGAGAACTCTAAGGAGGCTTCTGGGAGAGTCGAGCCGAGAGCAGACAGTGTAATGACAGTAACTGAAGATACAAACAGACGCTGCGATCCAGCGAATGATGCACGGCGCCGTGAACGAGAGGTGACGTCCTCTCACCTTCTTATGAGCTAATAAACGTGCAGATTACCTGCCGGAGACAAGAATCTCATTTACTGTGATCCTGTGAGTCTGCATGCGTGTTCACTTCAGGTTTGAAGGCGCCCGATTTCTCAAAATGACATTCATATAAACAACGAGAGAGGTGTGTGTTACGGCGAGACGGTGCCAGACATCAATAACTGGAATTATCACCCCGCGGTTTATTGTCTCCGCCAAGCAGAGAAGGTGCATTTACATCCATGTCTGTCCAGACTCATGTGATATGTGTAGTGAAGGCTTCGAAGGACTCACATGAAGCTCTCACTTTACAGACACGTCTGACTCCAGTGAATGATGTCCACTGAGAAACATGCGGTCTTCACTTTGAGACCACCAAAGTCTAAGCACTTCATCCTGGAGTCCAAATCTAAAGGAAGCCCTTCAAGGCGTTCCTGAGATGTCTCGTTCACAAGAATGGGACGGGCTTACGGACAGATGGAAACCTAAAAACATGAAAATGCCTCCAGCCTCATGAAAATGAAGGAAAACATCAAGCTGCTGGATGAAGCTGACAGCAGATGACAGACGACACAGACTCCACGCGGAGCTGTGAGTCAAAATCCAGCTAGAAACAGCTGCAGAGATCACAGAGGCATCACTCTGCCTCCAGGAGTCCTCCCATCAGGAATAAGTCCTGAAGGAAACACCTCGTGAGGCGAGAAACACGGCTGGAGACCGACACAGCCGACGTGCCAAACAAACAAGAGAGACCGCCGAGACGACGACAGATTAGAGGCGACAATGAGACAGAAAAACAGCAACAGAAGCAAGAGATGAGCAGCAGAACTGAAGCTGGAGGAGCGTCTGAAGGGAGACGGACAGGAAGCCAGCAGGCGGGACCTACAGGTGTGTAAGCACTCTGTGACGGTGGTGGCGTCGATCAGGTAGCCCTCACACAGGCGACATGTGATGTGGGCGTTGATGTGACAGAGCTTTATCTTCCTCGTCAGCATGTCGGGGTTCTGCGGAGGAAGAACAAAACAAAGTGAAGGGTTAAAGCTTCCAGTGGAGACTTAAACTCACACACAGTGACAGCAGCGACTCCGCCTGCAGCCAACGACAGCATCTTTACGGTTTTAGGTCTGTGAGCATCCTGTCGGAGAAATGTTCAAACTATCAAACTAATTTCCTTCATACATTCACAACTATGTTTGAGTGAAAGACGAGAAAAATACCATCAACACATTAAAGCACAAATCAGTCATTTTTTGTTATAATAAGAATAAACACACAGTTTATTTAGTCCACAGTGAAAATGGTCATTTTAAGGGACCGGCAATTAAATCAATAAAAAACAAACCATGAACTATGAAACGTGATATCAGCGTGCACATTCTTTATTCAGCTATCGTTCGTCAGAGGCTTGAAAAGCATCTTTTCTGCAGATGTTTGAGAAGGAAACCCTGGAAGCTCCGTCTGTCTGTCTCAGCGTCCTGCAGGTGTCAAGGTGATCCTTCACCAAGAGGTTTTAGGCTCAATCTCTGCAACCGCTAATCTGTCCGGCCGCTCTGTGGGCGCCGCTGTGTTCCACTTCCTGCTCACGCACTGTGTGCTGCTCTGCAATTAAAGCTAAATGGCTTAAGTGTAAGTTGCGTAACATCACAGATGCTCAAATAAAGGAAGTTGTAATCCCACAGTGGCGAAGAGAGACAGCAGCATGCAGACAGGACAGAGAGGCTGTAAAGAATGAGTCCCTGATGGCTTAAAGTGCAGCTGAACTTAAATCAGCCTTCATTACAGCGTGCTCTTCTTTTGTGTAAGAAACAGGCACACGGTGTGATCGATGCCCGGACACATCGTTAGCAGCCTCAGAAGTCCTCGTTTACTCCACCCTGTGCTTTGTCCTGTAAAGACAAGAAGAGCTGCAGCAGAGGCCATTGAGACCTGCAGGTGTGGACATGTCAGGGCGCCACCTACAGGTGTGGACATGTCAGGGCGCCACCTACAGGTGTGGAAAACAGCAGCTTCTGCCAGGCTGATGTCTGCACCACATCCAGACACACAGACACAGAGCTGCTATCCAAAAAGGCAAATACCAGATAAATCTTGACCTATGCGGAAGATAATCAAACACATTCCTTCAACGAGCTCGACTAATGCCTCAGAATAATAAGACCACTAAAACCACTAAAACCACTGAACAAAAGCTGCTGCAACACAACACAGCCAGTAATACACCCATTACCACAACAAGGAACAGCAGGCTGGATATCGCCGCCGCGCTTCACGTCAGCTGGAGGGGCTTCAGCGTTGTCTGTGCCTGCTCTTATTCTATCTAAGGAGCTGGCGAGCCATCACTCCTGCTTTCCTGCCAACTGCAGCACCTGTACCTCCTGTGTTTCATCCTCCTCATGTGTCCTTTTGAAGAAAACTTTTAAGAGTCTGTTGCAGCAGCAGCAGCCTGTTTGAAGTTACTTTTCAAACGCTGCTGTGATGTTTCTGAGGCGCCGTCAGGTACAGGCTCACTGTAACACTTCATTCATACATAAAAATATCTCCGCCTCGCTGGTAGGAGTCGCTTAGCTTATTGCTAATTTTAAACCTCAGCGAAGACGCTGAACTCAGATCAGCTGCGCTGTCCTCAGTCCAACGTGTACCTGCACGATCCCAACGAGACGCGGCGGGCTGACAGGCAGCGACAGGGAGCTCGGCCGGTGAGTCATGCCTGGAGACGATGTTGAAAGCGGTGATTTGCGATACAGAAGCTAAGTGTGTTGAGTAACTGAATGACTAACCGCGGTTTCACTCTGTGAGTAACATCGTCAACAAGTCAGTGGGAGCCCTCTGCTCTCACGGAGCCGAGCAAACAGGGAGAGTCAGCTGCTGCAGATACACGACTTCAGTCGAGCTGAACAGAAGTTCCCTAAAAACACACGTGAAGGGCAGAAACGTAAGTCTGTCTGTAAAAATCATCCTGAGACGTAACACCACATCGTTTCACTCTAACCCCGCTGACCTCGGCTCACTTAGCACGAAGGTGAAAGAGGAGCTCAGCGGGGATTTGAAGGTGTGTCTTTAACTGATGACAGCGCCTGTTTCGAGTCGATGGCGTTTAAAAGCGGCGCCCCCTTTAGCGCCGCTTACTGACGCACCGTGCAGCAGGTGCTGGCAGACAGCGACGGATCACCGCGGACCTTCAGGCTGTCGTCACCGTTCTGCTTGGCCTCGAGTGTCTGTCGGTTTCTGTCTGGCAGCAGCAGCGAAGGCTAATCGAACGCGTCTCTGAGTCATCTCTGAAAGATGACGAAGCCCTTCTGACACCACAGCGGGCGAGCTTTGACCTGACCCGGCTGGACACTGGTCACCGAGTTTGAACTGGAAATGGAAACGTGAAGCAGCGTAGTTTGACGTAAAAGCCCCTTTAAGTTTAATTTGGCTCTTATGATCAAAACCACCTCGCTGTGCACGACTGAGCTTTTCATCAGGTGGATCCTGAAGAGAGTCTCTACTCATCGCTGGCAGGGATAACTTTCAGAACAAACTCAAAGGGAATGTCTGAGCCGCGTGTTTGAAAGCACTTTTCTTCTGATGAAACTCGACGGCGGTCTGGTCTCAGCTCGACTGCAGAGAACCACCCGGAGGAGGCCGCCCGGCTGTCTGGCTCCACTCGTGCTCTGACTCCCAGAGCTCTCCGCCGGGCTCCCCCCGACTCATTTTTACAGTCGAGATATCTTTGATTCTGTCAACCCTTCCTACTCTGAACCTGCTTCTGTCTCACACGTCCGTCAAATCGACCTTGTTTGTGTTTCCCGGGATTTAAGAGCAGCTCTGTTAATGAACGCTCCTCTCACTTTAACCTGTAAGAGACAGTAACCGGCTGATCAGGCATCCAGCTTTAACTCAGATAATGGCTGGTTGTGTCCGGCGAGTTGGACACGGAGACAGCTGACATCCATCATTTAGAGGCTCCAGCCTTCTCTGAAATCCTCACCGACTGCTAAAGCGGTGAAAGCGTCTGGACGCTGAGACGGATGTGAGGAAGATAAAGACACTGGACGAACAGAGATGTTAAAACCATCGTCTCTGCAGACGGACGAGAGGCTCCGACGTCCAACTGTCAGCTGAAAGGAGCCTGGTGCGTTTTTGCGATTTCATACCCCTAATATGTCAGTTAAAGCTGAAAACAGTCAATTGATCAATTAGTTGAACAACTTCTCGTACTAGCAGTGCGGCTCTTACCCCTAATACCGCCATGCGTCGACTGTGGATGGTGCAGCGGCCACGTCTCTTCCTGCGGGTGTGCGGCCGACGGCGTTAGCTCCTCATCATGGAGAGCCTCTCATCGGAGCCTGTAACAGGAAGAAACAAGAGGCGGCGCTGTTAAAAAGATGCTGCTATCAAAAATATCCCACAATAGTATTCTTAGAGAGTAAAGAAAACATTTTGGGATATACGCTCTGTCGTTTTCTACCGCTCTCATGTCAATATGCTAAATATGGAGCCTCCAGCAGTCGGTTAGCTTAGCTTAGCATAACGACTGCAAACAGGGAGAAGCAGGTAGCCTGGCTCTGTGCAGAATCTGCCAGCCAGCACCTCCAAAGCTCACCAATTAAATCTAGTTTGTTGGATCAGTACAAAAACTGAAGGGTACGAGGGTTGTGTGCCGGACGAGTTCTTGGCCAGGGGCAGCTGTTGCCGGGAAAACAGCAAAGAGTTACTGCTCCTGGCCCAGAAATAGTATGACCCATGACATCCTGTAAAGTGGTTAATTGTTGGTTTAAACCTCAGCTTTTGTATGCTTTTGCATTGCTGTTAATATGAGTTTCTGAGTACTGGTAGGCAGATTTTTTACCTTCAGACAGAACCAGGCTGGTGGTTTTTCCCCTGTTTCCAAACCATTTTCCATACAAACATGAAGTGATCATTCTCATCTAACGCTTGGCGAGCGAGTGGATTCAAAGCTCTAAATTAGGTTAGGTTTGACCGAGCAGCCCAAGAGAAGAAAGCGAGCCCAACTGCAATGGAAATTCCAAGGAATAACTCCTTCACCGTACCACCCACTCTGTCTGATTGACAAGCCAAATGCCACAGCTTGGCAGGAGGGATCAAACAGAAAGACTGTATTACCACACAGGCGTAACACTGTACACTGTTCCTGAAAGTTGTAGCCGTCCTCCGCAGAGGGCAACACATTTCTGTCCCGCAGCCAGGCAGCAGTGACTCGTCCTGCCATCGCTCGGTGTGATTCACTGCTTAATTGTAGGAGTCCGACCACTCCAGTCACGATGGGAGAGGGAATGCCAGGCGGACGCCCACCGCCGCTTTCATCCTCCTCCGAACACACACACACAGCAGGAAATGTCAAACACAGCCTTTAAAGAGAGAGCTGAGGTTTTCTGGAGTGGGGTTATATGAGGTACTCATCAATAGTCAGAGTATAACAGAGCACCGGCACGGCAGCCGAGTAGCGCACTGCCGTGGACGGGGGAAAGATAAATATCAAGCGTACGCTATATTCTGACTGTTTTCACTGCTTCGCCTCGCCATCAGACGGCCCTTTCCGCTGTAACTGAAGCCCATGTATCGCCCATGTATTGCTGGTCTACCGCCGCCTCGATCGGTGTGTTCGTTTGAGATATTCTGTGATTCTGGTGCATCGAAACTAACCCTTTAAAAACACAAAAGCCCGCTGCGGCCAACATCCACAGCAGTTCACCACTGAGCGTCTGTGCCAGCAGACGGGAGGTCTGCTCCTCCAAACCGAGGGCGTGCCGAGCGCCACAACACACCGACTATTGACGAGTGCCTCGTAAAACCTGAACTCTCCCTTTAAAGTCTCCGGTAACAACAGTAAGTCTGCCAGCCTGCCTCTGTCTGCCCATCAGACCGTGAAATTAGCCCAGTTAGCCGACAGAGATGAAATGTGACGGGGGCTGCTGAGGACACACACTGTACCGCTGCCTATTAAAGAGCCGTCACGCGCTGATGAGCTTCACGCAGATGTTATTGTCACATGATCCCCGGCGACTCCTCCGTGATGTAATGTTGTATTTGAGCGTCGGCCGGGTTGAGCCGAGGTCAGGCTCGCGCCGAGCGCGTCTGAAGCAAACGCAGGAGTGTTTGGTTTGCTCAGACGAGGGTGAGAAACTGAACAGCCTGTGCCGACATAACAGCAGAATGCAAAGCACTGTGGGTAGAACAGGACAGACATCTGCCGTCAAGCAGCCATTTAGGCTTAAAGAACACATGCGACATACGAGGTGAAGAAGCACATTAGAGACATAAATCAAACCTACATGAGCGAGCCCAGAGTATGTGGACGCCATGACACCCATTAAACACACCATCAGCCTTTACATGCTCCTCTAACAGCCTCCACCCTTCTAGTTTCAGCCCCTCCACCACATGTTGGACCTGGCTGCAGGGATCTGCTCCCATTCAGCCAGAGGACTGTTAGCGAGGCTCAAGGCCGACACCGGGCCATGAGGTCTGGCCCACAGTCCAGTTCATCCCAGAGGGGCCGGGTGGGGCTGAGGCGGGGGCTCTTTGCAGGCCAGTCGAACTCTTCGACACCAAACCGGGATTTCCTAACGGAGCTGCTTTGTGCCAAACACTGCTGAGACAAAGCTGGACGAACACCTTTGACTAATATATCTGGATCACATCTGAGGAGATGAAAGCAGGGAAATCCAAATGGTTGCCAATTAATTTTCAGTCAGTCAACTAATCAATCGTTGCATGCTGCAGCATCAACATGCACCTTTAAACGAAACGACAGGGATGTCCACATACTTATGGCGCTTTAGTGTAGTTTGGAGTCCATGTGGATTTTGTTACAGGACAGTTTCACATGGCATTGGGAGTTTTTCCCATTGGAGTATTGGCAGTAGGATTTTTGTTGGAAATCTTCTGTATTTGTACATAATGTTCATGTTTATTTGATTCTGTGGTCCTTTAATCTTCTGTGCCACTGTTCATACCTGCTGGCTGTAACAACTTAATTTCCCTGGTCTGGGATCAATAAAGTCTTATCTTATCTTAATAAAGCAAACATAGAAATGTGACACAGCGTCACTATTCGCACCACAGAAAATTCACCTCAGCCGTGGTTTGACCCTCAGTTCAGGTCTGCACTCGGTATCAAAACATAAAAGCGCGTTTGTGATTTTGGCAGCGTCGAAATGAAACTGCAGACTTTCAGGAAGCAGATCTTTGCTTTGACGCTCAGTCTGCGTCCCCTGCAGCGGCCGTGCTGGTGTTGGGGGGGCTGCAGGGATGACACTAGAAGATAAAACAGATAACAAACACGTCTGGGTTCAGCTCAGTTCACTCTCATCTGATCTGAGGCCGCTGCATTCAGGGTCATTTGAGGACACCAGCTAAACGCTTTCAACAGCTGCAGCGGACGTCCTGCTTTCACCGACATATTGGAAATGCGGTGTCCTCTGGTAACAGTCACATACTACACATGTCCTTGTAGTCAAGAGCTTAGGATGCAAAGCATTTAACTGCAATGTATCAGGTTCATTTCTGGCCGAGGAGATCAGTTTTCATCCTCCTCCTCCTCCTCCTCCTCCTCCTCCTCTCCTGCCCGCTGAAAGCAAACTGCCATAATATCCCAGATTTCAGGCCGGCAGCACAGTATAAAGCAAACGTCGATGCTGCGCAGCTGTGATAGTGGTCCTGAAGACGGGAGAAGGTCCGTCTTACAGCTGGCAGAGCACATAGGCACAAATATGATTTGTTTCTTCATTTCATGGAGGAGGAAGAGGAAATCACTTCTGCTGTCTCTCAAATCCACCTGAGAACAGCTTCCTAAAATCCAGTGATTGCTCAGCAACCAGAAGCTTATTTGCACTTTGTTTTTATATTATTTCCAAGGATCTGCCGTCAAGGGTCATAAAAGGCCCAGCTGAGAGAGGAAGCAGGGATAAAGCTGCATAATGTGCCTGTTAGGCTGGTTTATCTGCCCGACAGGCCACCTGATCGTGTTCGAGACTGTAAACATCATGGGCCGACAGTAAAGTTTAAAGGGGCCCATGCCTCCTGGAGAAAAAAGTTAAATCACCCACATTACTGTGTTTATAGCTCTGTCCCACTTCTGCCCTCTGTTCCCGGTTAAATGACTGCACATGCATTTAAGTGGCAGCAGCACAGAGATATTTCACCACGGCTGACAAAGAGCTGCACACCAGCAGCTCAGGGCCACAGTTCACTGTTCAAACCCCCGACCGAGACGAGTCCACGCTGATCTCGAGGCTGTTTTTCAACGGAGACACCAGTAGAACCATTCAAACTACGGGCAGTTTCTGGCCGTGTTTTTCTGCTCCTGTCACATTTTTACTGCAGTATTTAAGTCCTCACCTCTATGGAAACAGTACGATCACAGCTAGAAGTACAGCGAACTCGAAAATGTCTTTTTCTGCAGTATAACACAGTTATGGCGCCATAACTCTCTGTTCTTTCAAAAAGTAAAAAAAAAATCTGTTTGTACAGTCTCTAGCTATAACAAACGGTGTCATTTTGACGATTTCAAACCTGCCAACAGGTCGTGGGCTTCAAACAGACCAACAGACAATCCAATCAATCAAATGTTAGTGACTAAAGCTGTGAAATGAGGCTACATTAAAACATTTAGAGAGGCTTTAGGGCAGCAGCTACACATCTGAGACGCAGCGAAAATGACTCAAAACTATCAATTATTAAAATTCTTGCTCATTAATTCTCAAACACATCCAAACATAATGTTACAAAAACAGTTTAAACATCAGCCGACATAAAGAAACCTGTTAGTATTTAGAGCTCTGGAGGACTCTGACATTTGGTCTGAAGCTCAGATGAAAGCAGAGCTGAGGACCTTTCTGTCACCCTGCAGTGATTCACGGTGTAACCGTGGCTTCATCATCACGCATCCTCCCACTGAAACCTGTCAAACAGCAACTGCTTCCCACAAACCCCCTCACACACACTCACACACTCTCTCCATTCAGAAACCAGTCGCTCTGGTTTTATCAACCGTGTTCTTCTACCAGCAAATATCCCATCGCAGCCACCTTGTTTCCTCGTGTAAAAGAAGCACTACGCTCATCATACGCATGCCAATGAGCAACACTTCATGGTGAATGTATGAGGAGGAACAATTCACTTTGCTTCTGAGCTGCTCACAGCTCCACACTGAGCTCACACGAAGCCACATGTGGTCACAAGCAGACATGGCTTCGTTTTAAGGGCTCAACGCTGCCCAAACCCGACGCCCTGAGCTTCAAATGGTCCTCGAGGAGCCTGTGGGCCACATTACAGATGCTGTGTGCACGTTTTTTTAGCCACATGTGTTTATTTCCCAGATTTGTTTCTTCCCCTTCAAGCTCATTAAAAGACAAACAGAATAAAGAAATCCAAGCTTCTCTCTTTACACTTTATAAAATAACCAGAGTTCCCCACAAATGATCACAGTGAGCTGAAGAGGACGACAGGTGCTAATGAGGGCGACTACACCACCAAAACACTGGAGTGATTCACTATAATCAGCCTGATCTGACCTCAGCTGTGTCCAAACACACTCTTCAAATCCTCCTGAAGTGAAAGTTCTTCACATGATCAGACTCAAACTCCTTTGTATACATGGAGGCTTGTAAAGCTGCACAATGGAAAAATCGGTGCATTAGTCACTCTTCGTAAGAGGATCAGCTAAATTCCTTAAACGTTAAACATTTTGAGGGTTGATGTTTGGTGGCCTTACGTAACAAACTGAAAGTGTAGCTGCTTCTCAGAAGGGCAGAAATAGCAGCGCAGGTGAAGGACGAGGACTCCGCCGGTCTAACTGTTACAGGGTGAGAGGTCAGCCGCCCTATTGGATCCCTGAGAAGTGCAAACTGTGCATATCGAATGACATTTCACAGCGGTAGGATCCTGGTTACAGTCCGCCAAGCACAATTTTACACCTCACTTTGGCTCATTTTACCTGGAGAGTTTCATTTCAAAAGCACGTCAGGAATGCATGTAAACTTTGATGCAATGAAGAAGATCACAGATATTTTTACAGCTATATGATGAAGACGCTGTGTATTTGCAGGGACACGTTCCCTGTAGCAGTGTTTAAAGGCAGGATTTAGATAACCAACACACACTGCAGAGCACAATGTGCTGGCAGCATTTCAGCGCTGGACAGATGAATCCTGTGTACTGATTGATGTGAACTGTGTTGCAATCACGAGGCGTCCCAAAGCAACAACCTAAGCTATCAAATCCAGAATCCTGGAGATCAGGAAGAGAAACACGTTCTGCCAACAGGCCAGAGGAAATGCCAAAACTGAGAGCACATGTTCGGTGTTTCAGCAGTTCTTAGGACCCCAAACAACTGTGGTTTAACATCAGCTTTGTGCAACTGAAGCTGCATGCAAAGTCCTGCAATCAATGCACAGACATGGATGATGCTGCCGGGGACCGGAGCTTGTACAGATTACAGATTGCTGAATCGTCTGAGAGGGAGAGATATGAACCTAAAGAGCCCTGCAAACCTGCAAAAAGTGCATGTAGCAGGTAAAGATATGTGTACTTTGTATTTTTACAGGTCAAAACGATGCAGGTGTCCACAGGTGGAACAAACTCTCGCTCCTTCACAGCTCCCTCAGGACAGAAGTCACATCTTTTGTCCCACGTCTGGTTAAGTCTTTGTTTACATATTTGTGTACCAGCATCAGAGTCTACAGTTTATTCTGCTGCCACACATGAGCCACGCAGCTTCCAGCACATTCATTAACTTAGAGCCACTCAGATAACAAATGCAAACACACAGATAGGAGTCCTCTGGATACAGCTAAGTCTGAAGATTAACAACATTTGCAGTCAATCATGAGCTGAACAACTGTCCCAGTAGCTGATAAGTATACACAGGGATGCACACACACACACAGACACACACACTCTGGCACCACAAAGAGCCCCTGTTGGCCTGCCTGTGGGTATTGGAGTGTTTGGCCTCAGTATAAATTGGCTGCCAGCTGGAGCGACGGACACTGAAGGCCTGCATCAGTGGACGGAGCCAGGAGGAGAGGCCTCGTCTTGTTGTGGAAGCTTTGGCCTCACTTCAAAACACACACACACACACACACACACACACACACACACACACACTGATAAAAAGCACACAAACTGCACAAAAATTTCAACACTCTCCTCCCCAACTGTAAGTATTCACACACACACACCGTCACACACACCGTTATTGTCTCCTCTTAATTCTGTTTGATGGCCCTCAATCCTCCAGCCAGGATTCGGTGCCTGGGGAAATCAGGCAGACAATAGACGCGATCCAAAGAGAAGCAGACTGCAGCCGGCCAGGAGGCCGTACGAGCTGCCAAGAAGCAGCAACACTTGAATAATTGAGCTTTGAGTTTAGGTTGGGAAGGCCAGGAGTGAAGTTGGTGAAGCTAATGCGTAATACGCCTCGAAGGTCAGACACAAGCCCAGAAAGAACAAACTGCTGCTGTTCACATGGTCTAAACAGGCTGCTGGTGCTCGGGTTTGTAAAAAGAGCTGCAGGGACCGTCTTAAAGGACATGTGGCAGCCGTCAAATCGTGCACCTGAGTGTTTGAGGAGGGGGATTAACCAGCAGCAGCACAGCAAAAAGAGAAAACTTCTGAACTGGGAGCAAGTGCGAGGAGTTTTCTCTCCGTCTTCACTTCAAGCTAAAAGTGTATCAGAGTGAGGAGGACGAGATGGTGCATCAAGTACGTCTTCATGTCAGCAGGTCTGTCCCAGAGGCAAGAAAAGAACAGATTCACACGTCTGAAGAGACAGAAAACTAAAGCACCTAAACCCTTCACTCACTGAGCCGGCGAACCCGCCAGCGACTGCAGACAAACACCTGCTTGGTTTGTAAAACAGAGAAAGTGTTTGGAAGACGCCATCAGTGCTCCATGTTTTAAAACGGTCTGGTCGAATCGGTTCACATCTCGATCTGTGGATGTGGTTCCACACACATCATCTGCAAACTGCTGAATATGTGAGGTTTTTATCTACGTGGTTGTCTTCAAGCACCTTTGTGATGACTGGATTTGTGTCTGAGGAGGCGACAAGTCGCCGTAATTCAAACACATAAATAAAACAGCTCTGCTCTGGTGATGTTAGAGTCAGCCATGAATTACTTTTGTAACCGGCGCTCTTCCTAACTGGCCCCTTTTATACCAAAGCTAAGCTGCTTTGATGAGGGTGTGGGTAACTGCCTTAGCCTCAGGTCAGGAGTTACGACACAGGCTGGACCCATTCACACCTTTTCCTTCGGTTTGTGTGTGTCTAATGCTCTGAATACTGAGACAGCACGAGGGCTATTTTCATATTTTACATTTCACGACTCAACCCATGAGTTCATGTCATGCCTCCAGGGTCGCAGCAATGACGCATGCCAGATCTGTTTTGGACTATTCTGCTCGAAGAAGCCTCCACGAAGGCCAGAATCCTCCTGTTATTGATCATCCTCTGACGAGAGAGGAAGCAAAGCAATCACCACAGGGAGCGTGCTCATGTTTCCTTTCAACGCCGGCTTCAAAAAAGACGCTGAACGCAGTCATCTGCAAACAAACTGTGTTCCCGAACTCATGTGTTAATCTCCTTCATCCAATCATGTGTTCACAAAGTGGTGAACCTCGCTGCATCCTCGCTCATGAACGACTGAGCCTCTCCAGGATGCTCCTTTCATACCCAATCATGATGCTATCACCTGTTACCAATCAACCTGTTTACCTGTGGAACGTTCCAAACAGGTGTTGTTGGAGCGTTCCACAACTTAGAAGGAAGGAAGTCGAAGGAAACCCACCAAGAAAAGATCGACAAGGAGCCGTGTGTCGGTCCCACGCTGTACCGGAGATAAAACAACAGAAGTAACTGTGGACCAGTGGTGGTTTTTACTGCGTACATCAGCTTTAGTCATGTGTAGCTCAAGATGGGCTGAGTGAAGCTGATCCTGGGGGGGGGGATGGGGAGATTACAGCAGTAACACTATCTGGGTTAGTGGTTTCTTTCTGTTACTAGAAGACAGCACTCATGATAAAAGGGTTGAGGAGTCCCACCGGAGCCCCGAGCACAAAAACACACACACTCGTGACACTGTAAGGAGCTTTGGATAGATGCTTCCACTAAACGGCGTAGGCTATTAGCATCGTCAAATGGGCTTGTTATCCAGCTCCTTGGAGTCATCGAACATAGGCGCTATTATGGACCATAGGGTGGTCCTACTGTGCAGACAGACAGACACACAAACGCAGGCTGAGCATAAGGAGAAGATATCAAAGAGCAAACAGTCTTAACACCCAGAGGCTCAGGACACACTGGCCGGCCCAACGGCAGGAAGACAAAAGAGATAAGCTTCAAACGAGGAGCAGACGCTCTGGAGGAATCTGCTGAAAGATGATGTGTCCTCTGCTTCGCTCTGCTAAAACACACCCAAGTCTGCCGATCGCATGCTCTCATATCCGTTCATTCAAATGACGAGACCTCACTTTACTCATTTTCAATCAATCGTGTTAATCAAACCTGCAATACTGCATTTTTTTTTTTGGACACGTGGGGGTGCAGAAACAAGCCGTGAACACAACGCTGACGTGTCATCACCTTCGAGTTGGTACGGCCAAGTTCAAACGGTTCTTTATTAACACATCAGCAGTTAGAAAACATCATTATCGTTCATTTGAGTCCAGTATTCTCTCTCATTTAGCTTTGTGGGCTCTACCAGCTCCCAAGGGAAATATGTGGCTCTTTAGTTGCTAAATGCTGAAAACAGCTGTCTGCTGCTGCCGAAAACAATGCTACGAGAGCGGTGAGACGAACCGAAAACAGGAAAATTCCAGCCAGACAGCAAAACAAACACTTTAAAGGCTATAAATGTCTGTAAAGCCGAGGATTCAGGTGATAATTCTTTCACATTTTCACTCCGTCATTTGACACACTGTTAAATTACTGATTACAACCATTTCAGAGAGGCAACTTCTGCGAGTTTGTTCGGAGCCGTCTGGTCTTCAAGTGGTCTGTGTGGGGTTTTAATGCAGTTTTTTTGATAAGTTTCCACTAATCAATGCTTTCATATGAACAATGCCTCAGCGGACTGTGTGCTATGTGAAGGATTGCTTGTGTATCACCTGATTTCGCCGTTAGCCTCAGCTCCTTCAGAGCATACAGTGTCAGTTCAGCGTCTGCTCCCATCAGGCAGCAGTTTGATGCTGAAAATGGCTAAAAAGTTAGCGACCAGCTGGTGGACAAGAGCAGCTAAAGAGCCAGATACTCCAAAGGTTCCTCTTCTCCTTGTAACGGTCACAAAAAGCTTGTCCAAGTGGCCTTTTGTTGTGATCCACTGTTGTTCCTGCAGCGCCCTTCAGAGATGTCGCCGTCAATTTAACTGTGGTTGGTACAATTTTCTCCCTTGAATTCTCAATAGCTCTCCTTCAGCTGATTCCAAACAAGCAAGTGTTGTCAGTGAAAACATAAAATGCATCATATCCTGAGGGACGGGGCTGTTGCACACTCGGGGAAGCTGTGCTACATGTCGGGTGTTTACACAGCAAATTAAACAGCTCCTGCAAACCTGCTACCGGCGACATCAACACGGTGTTACATCATGACAGAAAGCAACTGAGGATCCTTCCCTCCACCAGGCCTGAGCCCTAATGTGAAGCCTTCAAAAGGTCACCGTGCTGATCATTAGGTTCACGGTCTGTTCAGCTCTGGATAACAGCAGGGCCCCTGATCAACCACACCTATTAGCTGCAGCCAGTCCTAACTGCCAGCACTGATAACCTCTCCTGAACTGAGCGGCCTCAGGTCCTCAGGTTCAGGGCTGAGGATGCTGCTTTCTATCTGCGAGATGGAGAAAACATAACAATCATCAGCGCCAAGAAATCTCATTAACGTTGGTAGCTTCATTAGTACTCGGTGGTCAATTTGGCATAAATGCAATCCGCCAGACGGCACTGATACCCATAAGAAGTCAACTTTAATTAAGTAATTGCATACAAGTAATGAGCACTGCTGACGGCTGCTCCCAAAGTGCGGCAAAGCAAGGGGATAACAAGCACGGCAGCTGTAAAAGTTGAAATTATTCTATTCATAGAAATTGTGTTGGCAATTTCCAAATAATTTGATTATGTGAAAATTGCCAATAATTGAATAAAGCTCACAAGAGGTTTTTCCACACAATTCAAGAGCCAACCCGGGCTGAGTAAACAGATATTAAAGCAGCACTGTTCTCTGAAGGTACTGCATTACAGCGCAGCGTGGCAGGATCCATGTGAATTTCCTGTTTGACAGTTCAGTATTTATCTTGGAACAGCAGATGGCTGATAGCAGTAACTAAAAAGCAGCTTGAAAACCATCAATGAACCTGAATCAGCCACATCATCGACCTCTGTGCAGCCGTTTGTGACGAGAGGATTAAATGAGAGGCTGTCAGAAGCCTGAATGGAGCCGTTGTGTCCTCGCACAGAATTACTTCCTTTCTTATTTCGAGTCGCAGCAGTGAGCCAGCCTTTGGTGCCACAGAGTAATCTCAGCTACATGTTGTCAAGATGCAAAGCTGCTCTTCTCTATCCCAGATAATCATCCTCGGGACCTCCAGCGGTCGGCCAAATGGCGCTTTATTTTGGCCGCGGCCGGCGCATTGGCCACGTACTTCACCGGTCACATTGGAGGGTAACTGGACTCTGAAAAGCTTCGGGTCTGTTCAAATATTTTGGCAGGTGAATACATGGATGCCCCTGCTGAAAAGGTGAACTTCCTACTGAGTGGAAGTAGTTAAGTACTCGTACACCTGAACTGATCGTATGAAGTGTTCTGTAACTTTTATGGCAAGTTAAGTACAGAAGGGTTTTGAAAAAGGTCAAGCCTGTCACGACCAGTTTGACTTTTGAGACAAAAACAGGTCATTTTTTTACATTCAAAGCTTCGACTGAAGTTTTCGAATGACCTTTTTTATGTCATCATCTCCCTAAAAAAACAATCCTTAAACAAAATCCTCAGTTTGAATAAAAGTGATTAATCAGATTAAATTAATTACAGACGAATACTTTTTTTTGTGGTACTGCTGTTTGTATGAATGTGATTTATGACGCTGCTGGACCGCCCTGCTCACACAGGTGTGTGCTTCTCTTTGTGTGCAGCAAACGAGAAGGCAAACGGTTTTTTGACTGCGTTGAAAATGTTTTCAGTGAGCTAAAAGCCAACAAACATGGATCCAAGCAGCATATTTCTCCAGATAAAAGCATGATGTGAATTTTGGGAATCTGTTTTCTATACGTTCTGGCTTTTAGACGCTCTGGAGTTGTTAGAAACTGGATCACAGGAGTCAGAAACAATCCTGGAGTCTCCTTCTACAAACAGTACAATGCTAATTTTATGAGCGGAGCCTAATCTTTATCTGCAACTGTGCAAACACACCGACCTCAAACACAACGAAGAGACACGCAGAAAAAAAGCTGCACAGCATTCGAATGTTGATTCAGACCTCGAACGTGAACATTGTGAATGAAGCTCCGAGCCGAGACGAACACAACGTGCACTTGGACTTGAAGCACGAAGGAGGCGAGATGAGATCGGACTCGGCGCCGCAGCTGATTGACGGATCAATCATGCTTTGCAGCAGTTCATCAGAGCAATGCATCATAATGTCTGGAGAGTTTTAGGAAAGTAGGGACAAACAGCTCGATCAGGTGCTGCAGCTGAAGGATTAAGGCTCACCAGCCGGACGTGTTTCACCCAGCAGAGATCAGAGCACTTGGAGCAACGGCACCACAAAGATGCTGTTTGTGCGAACGGCTGCAAAGATGTTGAAGCTCGTGAAGCTCGTCACGGCGGTGGCATTAACGTGGACAGGATCAGCTGGGTGCCTCTAAACTGTCGCCGGCTGAGTACACTTGTGCAGCCTCGCAGACGCACTCCGTTAAATTAACTGTCTGCCACACGTTTGAACACTGGGGCGTCCTCTTTCTCTGACGGTGTCCTCGGGCTAGCGCTCTTCCCACCCTGCTATGCTCAAAGTAATCTGTGTAAAAGCATGATTAGGGCTGAAACAAGCATGTGTCTGTGGAGGAAAATCAAAGGATTGGCCCTTATCAGATAAAAGACTGGATCGAGTCCGGATACGGCATCAATAAAGAGCAACGGCCATAAGTTTGGGCCTTAATGCATATTATGAAATCATCACAGGTTATGGTCCTACGCTTTAGTGCCAAGTGTGATTTTTACGACTGTGAGAGTAAATTATACAACAGCTGAAGCAGTTTTAGCTTGATGTGTTGCTTGACGTGCTATGACTGCAACACACCTGATACCAGGTAGCTTTGCAGTCGTGCTCACCTCCAGCATATCAATGAGCGCACACTGTGTAGAGACATTCTCCCATTTGTTTCTGTCATAATGTTTCGGGCTGCGAGCTTATTGTGAAACTTAAAACCGCGACGCACGCTTTCTCCCAATCAGCCGACACGTCCTCCTCTGGTTAAAGTGACGTGGCCTCAATGTCGAGGGCTCGAGTTTCATAATTACCGACCACATGTCACTCTCCAAAGGACTTCGGTGTCAAAATCCACTGAACTTACTGTGGCTGTCAAAAGGTCCCTGTCACAAATGTCACTTCTTTAATGAAGGCGGTGCAGACAGCGTGCAGGAGTCCACCACCTGCCACCTCTCCTGACAGAGCCTTCGCTTCAAACCTTTATCTGCTCACAGAGGGTCTGCTGAACGTGCACTTTCTTTCAACACACCTCTGCTTTGTGTTCTTAGTTACACCCAGTAAAACCACAGTCACCACTGATTTCAGCCTTAGAGCCAAAGTTGAGGCCACATGAGGGGTTGGAGGGTGTTCCTCTTTTTCCTGCCTTGGTTCAAAAAACACGACGGTCGAAGGTTTGAATCAGTAACTCTTCAAGCTGCAGCCTCGACATGCGGGACTCTGTTTTTCAAATGGAGGTCTCCTTTCCCTCAACACCTTTACTTCCTGTTGTAAAGAGGACGCTGCCCCTCATTTCCTCACTTGTGTTGCACCTCTGACCTCTGAGGACGGAAAGGATCTGATGGTGATCTGATGAAATTATAGCTCTGCAGTCAGAAGAGCATGAATGGAATAAAGTAAAATATGGAGACTGTCCTTCAATCAATGTCCTGATTATTTACTATTGATCAATTAATTATTTAATTAATTAAACTAAAACATTCCAAGAAGTGGAATAAATCCATGTATTACAACTGGAACTGTGCAGCAGCAGATTTCACGTGAATCTGGACTGTAATCTTCTGAGTGTCTGTGGATTTCAGCCACGGTGGCTTTCACTCCTCACGGTAGTCCACTTCTTCTTTTTATCAAAAAAAAAAAAAAAACACCCCACTTCCTGTGCACAAAAGACACCGCGTGTTTCAGCTGTAAAAGCTTCCATTAGCTGCAGAGACTGTTGCAGATCGTTAGCACTGATGTTTATTCGCACTCTGACGTGTCTCACACACTTTTTTCATCCACCGTCGCTCGTGGCTCACACCTGTCGCTGAAACAAAGCACACACACTCCTCAGGTCAGAGTGGACCTCCTCTGAAGCTCTCGGCCACCACATGACACCACAGACCACGAGGGGGAGACAGGATTTGGGGGAGGGGGACGGTCCCGGACTCCACCGCCCTGTGCGGCGGGATCAGCTCAGCCAGGAGAGGTCGTAGGAGGTCAGCTCACTTTAAAAGGCAGGAGGGGAAAAAGATGGAGGCCAGCAAGCATTTGCCATTTTTCCCTGATAACTGACTTAAACGTTTGTCAATCCGCTCATTTTCTTGATTGATTGATCAATCAAGTATGAATCACCACTTAACCCTGAATGTGTTTTCTGCATCAGAGGGTTTCTGTGTCTCACACACACACACACACACACACACACACACACACACACACACACACACACACACACTGCAGGTCAGATGGAAAAAAATGGTTTCAACAGCTACCTGTCAACCAAACAATCCATTCTAGACTAAATAAATGGGAATAATTTCCCCGTTTCCATTTCTCACGGTAAACATATTCAAATGCACCTCCCAATCTGTGGTGGAGAAGAGACTTGCTGCAACAAGGAGGAAGCAATGAGCCGTTACGTGGGTTTGCTGGTTAACGGGCTCGCAGCAGCCGAGTGCTGCCCTGCTTTTCCAGTTTCAACCACAAACTGTGGGCTGCAGGCCGCAGGCGAAGCCCGGGCGAGTGGCACACGGACCCAGAGATGACAGTTATTACCCATTTACTGTACGCGCCGGGCTGGAGCACGAGGCAAGCAAGTAATTAATTCCTCGTTTGGCCGGCGACGTTCATTTACAAAGGCTATCCGGGCTCGTTAAACTGACAGAGATGCTAAATAGTGCTGTCACTTGTGCATCGCCCTGTTACAGACTTTCAGGAGAAGTTGGCGCAAACGCAGACCCTCGCTGACCCCTGACCACGTTTCATCAAACAGCTGACAGACCACTAAGCAAAAGCCGACCTGCGACGCTGTCGGCTCGGTTATTTAAAGAGGGCCTCGGTCCAGAATGCTGCATGCTTTAATGTGAGAGGAGCAGGTGAAAGCATGTGAACACAGCTGGAGGTGAAACGGTCGTCTAACAAATCTTCAGTCTCACGTTGGGTTTTATGCATCGTCTTTCTGCGTCTCGGGTCTGACTTCACGGCACCGAGACGAAGCTAAACACTCTGAATCATTCACCTGAAAGCTGAGTGGGCAGGAGGCCTCTGGTAATTAGCGTTAAAAAAAGATCTAAAAAGCACAATATTTAACTGCTGTGGCTTCTAATTACATGTGAGGAAGACGGCAGAGCGTGCAACAAAGAAAACTCAGTTTCACGTCTTGTTTTTTATGCGTTAAATAACTTCCTCTGAAAGTCCACTGGACAAACTAATACGACTGAAAAATCACGTCAAAATTCAAGTAATTGTGTTTTTCCTGGAAGAGAAAAGGTAAGTTGGGGCATAAATGGCCAAAACAATAGTGACAGAATTTCAATTTTCAGGCTCGGCAGTTTAATCACAAGTCTCCCTGCACCAGCAGGACAGGCTGTGGGTGGAGTAATGGCTGAATGTGAGACAACTAGTCCGTAAAAAATAGCACAAATATGACAAAACCCAACATTTGTGATGGCATTAAAAGCATTCAGCAACATCCTACTAAATTAAGATGTCTTTATTGAGCCCAAAAAGGAAACTTCCAGAGCAGCTTTCAGCATCCGTCCACCCAGCGAACGCCGTCTTCATTACACTGGCTGAGCTAACGAGGCTGGAAGCCGCCCGGCTCGTGTTTATTCGCCCTTCACTGCACTACATAACGAAAACGCTCAAAATGTGCCACGAAGCACCGAGCGTGACTCTGCAAATTAGACTAAATACCAACTAATGTGTGTGATCGTGTCGTCTACGTTTAGGAAAAACCTTGTTCTCTTTGGATAAGAAGAGCTCGAGAACAAAGCAGACAGGACATCAAACTCAAGAACAGAATAAGAGAAAGCAGCCTTCTGAAACAGCGGCGCGCCGGCTGTTTCCTGGCGTTTCCTCCACCTGAAATCTGGCTCCGCGTCCGTCAGCTGCTGTTTTTAATGTCAACGGAAAGGCAAGTCAAAGCACTTGGATTCACATGGCCTGCAGACGACCAGTTACTCAAGACGCCGACATAAAAAAGATAGAATCTGTGAAAGCACAAGGAAGGCCATTAATCTTATCTGCAGAGTGTGAGCAGAAGGTGTATCCCCACCTGCTGAAGGATGTTCATCTGCACTGATTCACTGTGGATTCTGGTCTCCTCTGGTCTGAATCCTGCTTCCTGTAGAGGACTGTTCATCCTAATGCCACAGAGGTGGAGTTATACTACACATAAGATAAAACTTAAGTATAAAAACTATATAAAAGTATATATTTTTGTTACCTTTCTAAGAGTTTCACTGCGCTTGTTTCCACCTGGGGTTCGCTGATTGGACGAATATATCGGTTATCAATGACTGGCCGATATATTTGTTGTTGTTTTTTTTTAGATTTTCACATCTAACTCTGTGATTTGAGGGTTTATTTCCACCAAACCAGAGTTGGTGATTGTAGGAAAAGTTTTATCTTGTTCGTGTCGAGCTTGATTGAAGGGCGTTTTACGATGAGTTATCAAGGCAGTGAGGCTCGCCACCAGAAGGTGTCTGGTTTCATTTTTCTGTTTAATAAGGAAGCTTATTTCCTTTCTTGACATTCTGCGTCATTAAGCACAGTGGCATTTAATCAGCCTCGTGTCTGAAGGCCTGATCATATCAGGAAGAGACACAGCAAAGTTCAACCACACGTCTTTGCTAAGTGTGTGGTTCTAGAGACTTGGTGATGTGGTGATTACTCACATGGCTAGCTGGTGTATCTGGCAAGCTAACTGCTAATGTGTCAGCCGGAAACCCGCGAGCACGAGCCAGTCATGATGGCTCCCCACTCTTCTTTTATATTTTCTCTTTGCTGTCATTTATTCCTCCTGACAGTTTCAATGAAGAGTTCTTAAAGGGGGAAAAGCAGCTTCCTTCCCTCCATCTCCCACGTCAGCACCATTAGGACGTCTTGCTGGTCAACAGCACAAATCTGCATGTCAAAGTTAAATAAAGTAGAAGCTGGCATGAAAAATACATGTGGCTTTATTTTGAGCACATCTGCTGATCTCAGTTTGAAACCACCTGAATGTCAGTGGTTTGAAAGGTGGTGTGATCAGACATTTCGACCCCGTTCAGACGACAATGCAGACGGCTTCATTCGCTTCATTTAGAGGCAAATCAGTCAGGGTTTCTGGTGCCGGAAGACTTCAACATTCTGGACAAATGGAGAAATTCTATGATCTGTGTCTATGGACTGTAGAGGCTAATGGAGACAACAATTTCTGAAACCAGTCCAGTACTGAGCGAGAGCGCTGCAGCCGGCAGCCTCAAAACCGGCTGCAATGTAATCCCTCCAGGTGTTCGCACACCGTCAAAGTGTGTCCACTAAAACTGCTTCTTCTTCTTCACACATTTTGACTGCAGAGACTTAAATGTGTCGGATTTAAACAGATTTTCCTGGTAAAAAGGTCATGATTCTACTGTCATGATAAAATGAGTGTGATGAGCCTTTAAACTCATGGAGGACTCATTCAGACCGGACTTCCCAGGACCTCTGACGATGCAGCTCCCTGCGTTTTTAACACTGATGCCTTCGCGGTCTGAGCGGCACAAATACTTCTGTTTGTGTTCTCAAGTGTGGATAACCAGTTTTTACCCATCGGTGAGCTCCACCTGAATCTAACAGGATCTAAATCACCATTCTGGCTTCACGATGCTGCAGAACACTGCAGCTGTAATCTGATTCGGTTTTTCTACAGACTTCATTTTTCAGTTCTTATCGAATGTTCAAAGAAACCGTGTTTGAACCAGCGCCGAGGATCTGAACCGCTTCTCCAAACTGCAGCTTGATTTGTGGGCGAGGGATTCTCCACAGTAGCTCATTTAGGAAGCTGCCTGAGATAATTTCCTGTCCAAGAAAAAGACAAATGCGTCTTCTGGCGCTTGAGTCACTATTGAGTTTCTTCATTACGAAGCAGAGCTCGTCGCCCTGCTCGTGTCCCACAGGGCGGACAGTTTTATCTGACGGCCCAGTGGGACCATTAACACTGAGCGTGGACGCATGTTTTGGGGTAATGGGTCAAAATAAACATCCTTTTGATAATTTACTGTCATTGTGTGCTACAAATCCTGTCGCAGAATTTAAAAAAAACCTCATTAGAGGTTACTCAATTTGAGGTCAGAGGTCAGCTGTCCAGAAAAGCTGCGGGTAATTTGGGGTTTCCCTGCAAAGTAAGCAGAAACCTGACATGGAAGTTGATGCTTGCTGGGCATGTGCAGTCTTACGCAACAGCCATATCACATAGTATCTTTGAGTGCAGGCCAGGAAGCATTCAGCTGGCCAAGAACCATCACTGGCGTCAGTGAGGTCCTTCAGCGGGCTTTGAAAGGAGCCCGGCAAGACGAGGTTCAGCTTACAGCGACGCAAAGGGACATCTTCACATAAAAATACTACTGTTTTAAGGGCTTATATTAGAAAGGCAGGCAGAGAGGAGCAGCCTCTCACTTCTGACTGAAGCTCCATAGATTTAGACTGATGTCGAGCCAGAATACTTTCCCAAAAAAATCAGAGAGTGAAGAGCGAGTGAAAGCCTGATGGAAGGAAAGGCTGGACTCGCCGGCGTTGGATCTCTTTCCTCTGATGGTATAAAGCATCAGTGCGTCTGGGCTGTTAAAACTGAAGCACGCTGGGTGCAGTTTAGCAGCAGCACGTTACAGGATTTGAAGCTGGTGAAGCTCACAACGGCAGAGAAAACACTCGCTCAGTGTGTGCGCGCTTTAAAATCACAAATTAATTAATTAGCAGGCAACGTGAGTCAAGTGCTTTTACCAGCCGCCCTGTTATTCGGGTTATGGAGGTTCACACTTTTTCAGGGATCCTGCTTTAAGCGCTGTTTGGAGCAGCCAGCATGCACACGATGACGCAGCCTCGTGCAGCTTTCATGTCAACACACAGGAACTGGCCTTGCTTGAACTCAAACTCACCGACATGATGAACACTTTTTGGCTTCCCTGCACCAATGAGCTGCTCCGTATGAACGGCTGTGGTTTACAGTGCACGCATTGATTTTGGTGATGCGCAGATCAAAAGATGTCTAGACGCCTGCACTACAATTGGGCTAAATTTGGGTGCTAAGTCTAACATTTTGGAGGTTTGGGTTACATGTTGTTACAGCAGGGTTTCAATGACTGTACTTAAATGTGAAGAAGGCCTTAACTACATGTACACATGCAGAGCAGAACTCATCCTATCAGGTCACGTCTGTCCTACAAACCTTGATTTCTTAAAACAAATGAAAGAAAACGCGCTGAGAGAATATCAGCTGAGAAATATTTAGAGAAATGAGCGTGTTTGGATCTTTGCTGTGCAGGCTGCATATGAACCGTGAGTGACTTTCAAACCGGTTGAGATGTCTCTGAATCCTGCACCTTCGCTCCAGTTAAACTTCCCAGCACAGAGGGGGGACTTTTAGGGCTTGAGACAGACAAAAATGACCTGATAAGACAGCGCAGCCCTTCAGAGATAGACAGCAAAAAGACACTTTCACTCCTCAGCCACGTTTGGCCCCGTTTTAAGCGAGACACCTCCATCCTTTGACCTGCCAATCACCCCTCCATGCTTCCTGTGCTGCAGAGAAAAAGTTGAGGAAACCCCAAAATGCAAAGTCTGAGCAGCTCACAGAAACATGGCCCCTGTCTGTGTGATGCTGATATTTTAGCTGCTCTCCCCCCACGAGAAGAAAACTGCACAGACTTGTTGGCTGCTCTCTGCATGCCCCCCCCCCCTCCACAATGTCACACAAGGCTTGCTGCAGCAGCAGTAGTCTGGCGAGGGGCGACATCCACCCTGAAGAAAAAATGCACCAACTTTCTGTCTTGATTTAATCCAAACCTCATGTAGATCCTCCACACACACGCACGCACACACACACATACACACACACTGAACTTTGGACGGCAGGAGGAAGAGGTTAGCTTAATGGTGGACCAGGAGGGTTTTTTTTTTTTTTCAAGAACATTCCAGCTCAATGGGAAAGAAGAATTGGTGTTGGGTTGAGAGAGGAACAACAGCATTTAAACATGACGAGACAGGCTGCGAGGCGGCTGCCGGAGCCTCCTCTCCGGCACGGCTAACCGTGTGCATCCCGGCTAGCCTTCAAGCCGCCTTTACGGTGCACGTTTCCCCTTAAAACCCCCCATCCCCGGTGTGCAACTGCAGGGCCCGGCGCCGCCATACACCACCACATAGACACATAAAACAACACGTATAGCATGCCCCGTAGCACCAAGCGGAAAGAGACAGGCGAAAAATGAGGAGGAGGGGGCGCAAACCGGGACCGTACACCGGCGGCAGACCCGCCGAGGACCGAACATTAAGAGACCGAGAGTAGTTAGACGAACTAACCTGTTCGGGAGCAGCACGGTCCGCTGGATATTGGGTTGAATCCGAGTTAAATCCACTATCAGTAAAACAAAGAGGCGAAAATGACCGAGCGGCTGCGGAACAGACCGAAACAGCACTCCTGGAGCAGGGCTGCGCATGCGCAGAGCTCAGCCGGAGGTGGTGGAGGAGGTGGTGGTGGGAGAAGAGGGGGGGTTGGGTGAACGAGTGCTACTAATTTTTAGAATTGATCCACTGAGTGTGTCATTCATTATTCATTTTAAGGTGGACTGACTCCAAAGATGTTGTTTTCACAGGAAGTGAGACACAAAAATCAACATAACATGGGATCAATGATCAGCGGAGGAGGAAGTATTCAGGTCCTTTACTTTAGTAAAAGTACTAATACCACACTGGAAAAATACTCTAGTGCAATTTAAAGTCCTGCATTGAAAGCTAGAGTATAGGTATAATCAGGAGCATTTCTTTAAAGTATCAAAAGTAGAAATACTCAATGCTCTTTGACTGTTTTGTGTTGATCTGCAACTAAAGATTATTTCCACTGTGGATTCATCTGCTGGCTGTTTTCTTGATGAAGCGATCAATTGTTTGATTTGCAAAACAAAAGATAAAAGTGAGAAAGGTCCATCACAGTAATTCAGAGCTTAAAGTGTCACATTCAGACGCCTCGTCGGGTCCTTCAAACAGGCCAAACCTGCAAATTATTTAGTTTATTGTGATTTTAGACAAAGAAAAGCTGCAAATTGTCATATTTAAAAAGATGGAAACATGAAAAGTTTCACAGATTTTTGGATTCATTAAAAATTTCACTAACTATAAAAAATCAACTAATTGTTTGAGCTCAGATTTTATACATGGTTTTATAGTTATGATGTCACACACGACAGTCTGATGGTGAACAAATGAAAAAACAAGAAAAAGTCTGTGGCAAATTTAATAACATCAAATACTTGTTGAGAAAAAACAGCTATTATTTTTCAAGTCAAGAGACTGTTTTGTTTCCAGGGTCAAGAACGAACCTTCAGTCTCAAATTCTAAGACAACACAGAGTCTCAGAAAAAACCCTGAACACTTTACAATTTCATGTCAGCAGAGCAAATTCCATCTGCTGAGGAGTCATGTGATCCGATCAATAGCCTGAGAGCAGCTACTCAAAGCCAAAGGACCTTGTGGCCAGACTGTTGTGTCAATGATAGAAGGTTTAAAAAAATGACAATATTGACTTAATTCAGCCCTTTTTTACTCATGTGCAGAAGATGTTCTGTGTATCTGGTGAAATAATAAAAAGAAATAGGGACCTTTAGGGAAATTCAGGGATTATCAAAGTCATTAGGATTCATGGTCATGAAGGTCTGTATGAAACATCTTAACAATGTGTTGATGGTGGTGACGATGACAAAAGTCATGACCAACACTGACATTAATAAGTAAAGAAGATTAGATTAGATTGCATTAAACTGTCAGATTTTGCTGTTTGTCCACCAGCTTCAAAGTGTAACAGATGTTTTCTTACAGCAGTATCAGTCATTTTCATTCTGTATTTTTTCAGGTTTTTAATATGTTACATGTCAATGAATGTGATCCCAGCAGATTAATGACCAGAAATGCTATTTTTGGCATAAGAATGAAAACGTATTAAAGGCTTTGAGGTGGCTGAAATGGTTGGATTCAGCTCAGGGATGGTTGGGATACGTGAGGACTTGGTGTGGTTGTGGTGGGGGGAGAGCGTGGGTGGGATTTCGGTCTCTGCTCAGGATTGATGGCACCCTTAAAAACATGTGGTTGAACTCTTGTCATGAAATACGGCGCGCTGCACGCTCTTAACTGGAAATAATGATGGGGAAACAAAACTTGGCCACAGCGGCCACAATCTCAGTTTTTAGCAGAGCCACAGGCCGACATCTGGTGACCCTCAGAGGCTTTGCATGTTTGACATTCCCGTCTGAGTCCACGCCATGCTACAGCCACCATTTTTACATTAAAAAAAACACGCAAACACCTTATAAAATATGATCCTTTATTGTGAATTAATCTACTCGACAGTTTAGTGGTTGTGGTTTAGTGGTTGGACTGAACAAACATTTTCAAGGTGTCACTTTGGGCTCTGGTTCATCGTGACGACATTTTTCACTATTTTCTGAATTTTTACAAACCAAACAATCAGTCGATTCATGGAGAAAATAATCAGCAGCCATGAAAATCATCATTAGCTGCAGTCCTGTACAAAACAGTTTAAGATGAGCTTCACCTCAACCAGCTATGGCAGTAAAATCCTGCTTTCACATTAATGCATGAGGAATAATAATCTATAACAGTCACAGGAGACATTTTTCTGCAGGACTTTTACTTATAACAGAGTATTTTTGCAGCGTCGTATCAGTACTTTTAGAGTAAAGAACCTGAATACTTCTTCCACCGCTGGCTGACAGCATGCATTTACTGTAAGTGCTTTTACGAAACACAGAATTCAGGGTAGGCTCAACCTAAAAATGAAGCATTCCCATGACAGGTTTATTTATTTATTTAGTGTTTGTGTGTGTTTGCAGCCTGTTTCATTGTTGTTTCAAACTAACTGGGCTGGTGGACCTGTGTGGGTCTCCAGGTGTCTTGAGAGCTGGCTCCAACACAGCTGGGACTCATCACAATCAAGCACAGCATAAAGACTGTGGGCTGCAGAGGACTCTGCCAGATTGTTTCTGCCTCTTAGTGTGAGTTCTCCTGCACTGAGCTCCACCTCTAGTATCTCTGCCTCCATGCTACCTTGATCCTCAAGTCCACAGCCATCACCACCCAGTTTCATCTGTGCCTCCACCACCATGTGGCTTCAACGCTGCACTCACACCAGCTGAGCTCTGTGCACTCCAGCGTATCTCTGAGCTGCTCTCCACCTCAGTGCCTCGTGCCTCACCTGCTATTCCTGGAGTTTCCTGCATACCTGGAGTCTCCCTTCATTATCCACTCAATAAACTCCTATTTTACCCTTTCCCCCTGTCTGCGTGTCTGTGTCTGCTATTGGGTCCAAATGCTGTCTTAACACAACATCAAACTTATCTTTAATTGTACAAATAAGACCAGAGTTGCATCTTAGGATTTTTATGCCTATAAGACCAAATCTGTAAACACCCAGGCCTAAAAACAAAGAACTCTAAATCATTTGAGAACAGATGCATAAAACACTTAATCTTATAAACTGTTTGTACATTTTGATAAGTAAACAGAAGTGCAGTTATGGCTTGCTTGAGACTGTTTCACTTTCCATTAAATGAGACTTCTTGGGAAGCAAAGCTGTGAGGAAAAAAATACTATTGAGGAAGAATTCAGGAAGAGGAGGAGGGATGTTCTGCTGCGTGCAGGCAGAGGAGGTGAAGAAGTGAGATCTCTCACTCTGCTCCAACAGCCAGCTCCAAGAAATAAACATCACCGGTGGGAGGACAGCGCTCTGATCACATTATTTAATAATGAGAGGAAGTTTTCAAATAAAAGCTGGCAAACAAGCACGGGGGTGTGTTATAGCCCTGATGAAGTGGAAGCACTGAAAGACGAGATAATCGTCGTCCTGTATATCATTCAAATGTCCGATATAACATCAGTTTGCACTAATGTTTATTAGACTTTCAAATGGGACGACAGGTAAACAAATATTTTACCAAGCCGTGGCACCAGTTTGTTTAGTCATTAGTAACCACTGTTCTCAGATAATCAAAACCACTGGGGAGAAACAAATAAGGAGTTACCTCCCAGATAAGCATATTGGAGTCCTGCTCATTGATTATCAATTAAAAAAACACATTACCTTTTGGTGAAGCCAGAAACTGTTCAGTGGGAGGCCCTGATGGACAAGCTGGTGAGACAAGAGGACCACATTTATTGTATCATCCTTGATATTTTGTATCCCGTATTGTCATATTCAAGTTTTGGACACAGTTTCCAGGACCGTTGTTTTAGCGACAGAGTGGCTCATCGTGCTTGTAGAGGATCTTTGGTACAGTACAACGACACACCCGGCAACTGACCCGAAACATGAAGGCGTGTTTGCTGCTTTAGCTGTCGGACTGATTTCCCCGTGTCCATTTGGGTGATAAACAACTTAACAGTCCACCATAAGACAACATCCTGGATTTATAGCTTGTATTTCAAAGGGTTTACAAGCGTTTTTAGCTGTGATTTTACCGACCCAGTGACCGCGAACATAAACTTTGCAATGTTTGTACACTGTCAGCTAACGTTACTAGCATAACTAGCTTAACCGGCAAAGTCGTCGACATCGTTAAAACTAATGGAGGATGATGGGAATGCCTCCTCTGAGGTCCAGGCTGTTTTCCCTAATGTTCCGAAGACACCAAACACCGAACTGAAGAAACTGCTGGTTTTTAAAGTTTACAAGAGGAGGTGGTTTATTCTGCTGGTGCTGTGTCTGTTAAACTGCTCCAACGCGACGGTGAGTTAACGGCCGACTGATTATCTGACAGTGAAGTTAGCTAATGACAAAGTTAAGATCTGTGCCCCAGATTTCTGCTGGCGAACTTCGAGCCATCAACAAAGACAAACATCGACGGCTTCCGTGAAATAAATGAGAACCAGTCTCCCATTTAAATATCTGTTTTTATGGTAGAAAGCGCCCCAAAACAGAAGATAATGAACGTTAAGAGTATGGAAGCTCATTGCTGCCATAAAAGTGTAAAAATACTCTGTTAAAAGTAACTTAAAATTTCTGCATTCAAAACCTTACTTACTGAGCTGTACTGCAGTTACTAAGTGTAGAAGTATATGTTATTATCATAGGTTTATATATATGCATTAATGTCTCAGCATCAGTTATGTTGCAGCTTGTGAAGGCTGAGCCCCTTTTAATCATTTTATAAACTGCTGTTATGTACTCATTACGAAACGTGATTTATCTGTTGATTTATATTTTGTGTCATCAGTCTGAATCTGTAAGATGAAATATTCTCTGTGCTCCTCTATAATTTAACTCACTCATTTTATCCATCTGGAAATTACACGATATGGCCTGTAATAAAACAGCTGCTATCTTGGCATACTTTCAGATCCAGATATAGGTTCAAAAATGTGGCTCAAAAGAGAATACCAATACTCGCTGTTGCTGACGTTGCAGCAGCACATTTGATGACCTTTTTCGGGGTGTTTGTCTCCTGATGGCTTTAATTTCTTCTGTCCACATACTGGTTCTCTGATAGGCCCATATATCCAAGATCCACTATCACCTAATGTGACACAGAGGCCATCTCCAAAGACAAAACTATTGAAATACGATTAGATGTAGATTTAATATCTCACGATTTCGACTGGACTTCGATTCAGTAGCTTTTGATCTTCATCTTTGTCATCCGTGATGTTTCCATTTCCTCTTCTGCTTTTTCTTTTGTCCTTTGTTCACCCACTGCACTTCTGTACTGGTTTACTGTGCGAATCATTTCTGCTGATAGCCTTTGAACGAATGTGTACGAGTAAAATAAATAGATGCAAAGAAAACTGCACACAGGTGGTTGTTCTGCTGAGGCGGACCCTTGCATCACTTTAGATAAACTGTGTAGGTTGAAATGTGTTTTTCAAGACTGTTATTCACTGTTTTAATAGAGCACACCGTCTTATTAATATTTAACACACCTTCTTACCTCTATGCACTGACCTGTGTGCCACATTCTTCACTTCTAAACTGTAATTACGTCCTTGAGTTGACGGCTTGTTGTCCTTTACTTGGATTGCTGAAATTCTTTGACTTTTTTTCTCGTGCTGAACAGCAGATGTGGTCGTGACCGGTGCAGGTGGATGACATGTGCTTGGCCTTTATGTTTGGAGGAACTTGATATAATTCCCCGGGGATGTTGTCATTGTGAAGCAGAGTGTGCCTGGAGGCAAGTGTGCCCCTCTGTCTTGCAAACTGAGCCCCCCCCCCCCCCACCTCTTTCGAGCTCCCACGGGACTCGCCCTCTCAATGGGAGCTATTGTTTCCGTGGGGCTGGTGTTCCCGCTCACAAAGGATGCTCAGCTGGCGAAGAGTCATTCATGATGTGGCAAATAACAGCTGATGTGCCAGTTAGACATCAATCCGTGTGACATTAGCAGCATACTGAGGGTTCAGGGTGGGATTCACAAATGGTTTGAGTTGTTTAGATGTGCCTTCATCTGTGTGAAGCATTGCAGTTTCAGTGCAATATGAAACTCTGCTGGTGGAAACTAGAGTCATGGCGATGATGTAGTGAAACGGTGTTGTGAAGTTGAAAGCCAAGATGCATCCACGCTTTGTCAAGAGCAGATCAGATGTCTGAAGCATCATCGGACAGTCAAACAAGTGACCAGTGTACTGAACACCAACTCAGCACAGATTTGTGGCTGTAGTGTTGTAATCTGGATGCTGCATCGCTGCCTTTGCACAAAACAAATCAGATTATTTGGAAAAATCAGATTATGGCTGTGATTTGGAGAATGTCGGGAGTTTTTGTTGGCTCTATGGTGAGAGAGAGCACGTAGTTTTTCAGTGAAGTGTAATGAATCTCAGTTTTATTTGACAGGTTAGGCTGTAAAATATCAACTTATTTACAATTTTAGAAGCTTGTTCTTTATTTTACATACAAGAGATGCACTGTAACTAATAATGTGCCGTTTTATCCCCCTGCACTGCTGCCGTAGAGGTGCTTTTCCCATTTGATCTTGCTGATACACCACATTCACATCAACCATTGCATGCTGGGTAAAGCTGCATCTCCTGAAACCCCAAAAAGTGAAAACTTCATTGATCAGTGCACATTCGGGTTAAAATGAAACTTTTTGCAGGATGCTGATGATGCTGAAGGAATGTAGAAGCTGCCTTCCCAAATAATAATCAATATCTAATCGTCTAAGAAAATTGGTGTCTCGGATATCTCAATCTTTAAAACTGTTTAATTGCTAACTTTTTCCTCTGGACGGAAGAGCAGTTTTATTTTCATGAATCCAGTATCAGCAATCTCATTGTGAGTGCAGGTGTCACACACTGTCGTGACACACAGACGTGATTTTTCAATAAATCTCCTCATGTATCTTCACAGCTATGGCTGACCTTTGCACCAGTCGCAGACCAGTCTGCCCAGTATTTCAAGGTCAGCCTGGAGGAAATCAACTGGTTGTCACTGGTCTACATGGTGGTGGCCATACCGCTCAGCTTTGGGACCACGTGGATGCTGGACACCCTCGGGCTACGGATCACGGTACGAAGCGTCCCCGGGGCTCAGTGTCATTTGTTCTGTTTGATGCAGTGTAACGAGCCTAGTGTGGATGGACAGAGAGAAAACTGAAGGACTGTATGTCAACACTGGAAAACTGACCGTGGGGGTTTATGACGGACATGATGTGAACAGAGTTGGGAACATAAAGTTCTTTATTTGTCAGAAACACAACAGTTACAGAGAAGCAGTACTTGGCAATGACTTTCTGTAGATTTCAGGGTTTTAACCTCCTGCCTTCCATCCTGACTCTGCAGCTGGTTCTGGGATCCTGGTTGAACATGTTCGGAGCAGTGACGCGCTTCTGCGGCTCACCGCCGTCCCCGGATTATACAATCATGTTCCCTGTAGTGATGCTGGGGCAGACCCTCGGCGCCTTGGCTCAGCCCCTCATCATTTTCACCCCCACAAAGCTGGCGGCCCTCTGGTTCCCTGACCACCAGCGCGCCACAGCTAACATGATCGCCTCTATGTGTGAGTGGTTTACTGTTTATTACTGAGTGCTGGCCGCGTTTTTTCATTATTTTAGTCTGAATGTTGATATTTGTGTATTTTTTCGACAGCTTCAATATCTAATTGTGACAGTTGAAGATGGTGGAATAAAAACTCCTTTTACTTTTTGTGGCATGTCATCAGAAATCAAAGGAGAGTATAATAATAATAATAATAATAATAATAATCATAATAATAACAATAAGCTTTATTTATATTTTAGTTGAATTATGACAGCAGCTTATGAATTTTGGTCTTTTCACTTTGCATCTCAGTGTTTAGATTGACTGAAACAGTAATTTACTAATTAACTATGGACTAGTAATTGAAAAAAGGTCTTGTTGCATGCTTTTATTTTCCTCTTTATCAGGATTAGGATTTATTAGGACATGTTGGATGATATTTTGAGTCAGTGGTGATGCCTCATGTCATGTCTGTGCTTTGTGTAACAGGAACTGAGTCAGTTTCAACACGTGCTGCTTAGATTAGATTTTCACACGTCAGCAAACTTTTAATGTGCACACAGCAAAGTGAAGATGTGTCCAGAGATCAATAACCAGTGGAAAACAAACTGTTTTACTTTTAATGTTTACACGTAAAGATCAGAGTAATATCATTTTTTGAAGATACAGTTTTCAAATGTTCCAGGTCGTCAGCAGAACTTTAAAAATTAGAAGCGGTGTGACTGAAGCAGGGAACAGAAAGTGGAGTGAGGCTGCGCTGAGTCTGAAACCAGAATAACACTCAGTAACACTTCCCTTTTCTCTCCCCAGCCAATCCCCTGGGCATCCTCCTGGCTAACATCATCTCCCCCATGGTGGTTGAAACGCCTAAACAAATCCCAGGTCTGGTAGGTTGACTAAGAGAAAGTCTGTCGTGGTCTGAGCCCTGACAGGAGCGCGCTGCTGTTTTCAGCTACAGGCCCTGATCAACTCCACAAGATGAAAACGTGTGTGAGGACTAAGTTCTCCTGGAAAAACAATTCATTGTTGCTGCTCTGAAAACTAAAGAGCTGAACTGTGAGCGTCCGTGGCTCCGCCCACCTCACCTGCTAATGATGATGAATCGTTTTTGATTTAAGGTGCTAACATCCATTTTTCATCACATTACGTGTGTTTCTTTCCCTCCTCCAGCTGATTGCCTATGCGGTCCCGGCATGCATCATCTGTTTCCTAGCAACAGTGGGGATACGGAGCAGCGAGCCCCCCACGCCGCCATCAGCCAGCGCCGGGTCCTCTGGCTCAGAGCCGTTCGTACAGGGGCTGAGACTGGTGAGGACAACACGGACATGCAGCCTGATGACAGATCGTATAAACGTGGAGCCAAAGTGGATTAAAACACTCAGACTCAAACTTTAAGCTGCATCAGGCAGAGTTTAAACTTCAACTTTAAACTTTAAACTCTGACTTAAACACAGTCCTCACTTAGGGAAAGTTCAGCTCAGTCGTTCAGAAGTGAGGGTCACCACTTAGTGAGCATGTGATTGGGTGAAGGATCCTGTTGTTGCATCCTGTTCTTATTTGTGTGTTTATGTGTGTTTTACACAGCGTGCCAACTTTTTCGGAGTGAAGCTTGTATTTATTTTCCCATTAATCGCTCATTGTCTGTTTCCTGATGCTCTCGCCCCCCCGCTGATTGCTGTAGCTGCAGTGACCGTACTTTAAATCCTGCTGCTGTGTCCTCTGCAGTTACTGAAGAACAAAGCCTACCTGGTCCTGCTGCTGTGCTTCGGCTCGGGCATGGCCGTCTTCACCTGCTTCTCCGCTCTGCTGGAGCAGATCCTGTGTGTGCAAGGATACACCAATGTAAGTGCGCTGCAGGAAAGGAAAACGAGCTGTTTCACAGCCTGGATGCAGATACCGAATGAACGTATAAAACCTCGTCCCTGCAGGACTTTGCTGGCATCTGCGGCGCCCTCTTCATCGTGTTTGGCATCGTGGGCGCCGGCGCTCTGGGTGTCTACGTCGACAAGACCAAGAAGTTCACAGAAGCCACAAAGATCAACATCAGCTTGACTGCCCTCACGTGCATCGCCTTCTCAGTGGTGAGGACATCGCTCCTGCTTCTACTTTGTTTTACTTGACTGATTTCATGTACTGTACCTTTCGGTCGTTCACGCACAAACACAGTTTTAGGTCCCTGAAAACGGAGCGTTTGGTGAACTGAAGATTTTCAGAAACTCTGCCTGCAGACTGAGAAACAGAGTCTTTTTTTGAAATGTGCTCGTGTGGATGAGATTTTTCTGATGAATGAAGGAGGAAAGAAAAAATCCTTGTGTCTGTGTTGATGAGGCATTCATTTAAAGTAAGTGTCACATGAGCTGCAGAGCATGCCTTTCAAATCTTTGATGACAGAAATAAACATTTAGAAAATCGTCTTCTGCTCTGCAGTGAAATCTTTCAGGGAGATGGCAGCTCCCAGATGCTCGGAGGCCGACTTTATCGACTTCTTTTCTCTGGCAGAAATTTAGAGAACATTTATTTAAGTGCACGTCTGCAGTTTGAGACAGGAGCTGACGAGGTGAACAAAGAACGGGAATAAGAACAGCAGCAGTGTTTGATGAGCAGCACTTTAAAGATGGCTGCTGTTCATCAACCTGCTTTGACACTTACTTTGTTTTACTGTAATGCAGCCGTTCAATAGACAACAGCATAAATAAAGTCAGTGTGAGAGGTTACGGAGAGGACACCCACGGTGGGAAGAAGAGTTTTTCACTCTGTTATGGTCAGAGCAGAGGAAGCACTTCATGAGTGAAGACGCCTCATCAGAACCTACGTGGATGTTCACGTCCCTCCACGCAGTCAAGGTTCAGCGTCGGAGGTGGAAGTTACTGTCATTGTCTCCGTGTGGAGCTCTCAGTGCTCAGAGAACAAAAGTGCATCCATTCAGTGTTCTGATGAGCGGTGAGGAAAGAAAAGAGGAAGAAACGAGTACAAAAGACAGCAAAACAAGAAAATGCTAAGTGTTTACATCGTGGTGGTGAAAGTGAAACATGTTTTCTAAAAACGGAATTATTTTTGTATCCACTGAGCAGCAAACAACCAAAACCAGGAGCATCACCAGCGCTAATAACTTAACATTTGTCACCTGTTACGTGTTTTTCTACATTCATATGGATGTTACTGGGTGGGAAAGGTACACCGAGCACCTCTTATTGAACCTTTTTCGGGTGATGAATGAGCCATTTTTGCTGCCCTGTTGATATTCAGAGCTGTTCTACGATTGGCTCTCCTCCTCTCAGGTGTCTCAGATGCAGCAGCAGGAAGCTGCCGTGGCCGCCGTCTGCTCTCTGTTTGGCTTCTTCGGTTTCTCCATTTACCCGGTGGCCATGGAGCTGTCTGTGGAGTGCACGTACCCCGTCGGAGAAGCCACATCGGCCGGACTCATCTTCATATCGGGGTACTACTGTCTGAGCATCCAGTACACACAGAATACACATTATTATAGGCTGAGCTCCACAGCCCTCAGAGTAATTCAGAACAGACACAGGTCGCTTCCTGGACTTCATCGTTTCCTTGTGATCTCTTCCAGGCAGGTTCAGTCTGTTCTCTACATGATCCTCCTTCAGGCTTTGACCCACCGGCTCACCGAGTCTCCCCTGTCCACCTGTGGGGACGCAGTCCTGAGCTGGAGGGGTAGGTCACATGATGTCACGCTGCCGCGAGCGCTGAACAAAGGCAACCTCACTGAGCGAGTTCACTGACCTCAGCTCAAAGGTTTCTGGGTATTCAAGTACAACAGATTTTACGGTGCACATGAGTTCATTCAAATGCAGGAAGTTTCCAGCTGTGTACTGTTAGCTCGCAGTGCCTCGATCATATGTGAATTTGGCCTGTTTGTTATGGAAACGTTTAAAAATCATTGAAGCCGTTGAGGATGCAGACTCTCGGGGACCTGCTGCACTTTAACGTGCTCGTTTCTCGCCCTCAGTGCCCATGCTGGTGATGGCGGGACTGTGCAGCCTCTTCTCGTGCTGCTTCGTCATCTTCTTCCACACGAGATACAGACGACTGGAGGCCGAGGAAGAAGCGACTTACCAACAGAGCGGCGGCTCGACGGCCGATAAGGACGCCGCCACCGTGGACACGTGAACCTGCTGCGGGCTCGTGACGACGGAGGGACTCATGGGTGTGATCACGCCTGCAGGTTGTTTTCATGGGTGAAATTGATTTCTTTCCTTTGGTATTGGGGCCTTTTTTTTTTTTTTTTGGTACGTCAGGTTACAGGAACAGACTTTATATTAATTCTGTTTCTACTAGCATCATTCCAAAAATGAGAAATCTGTTCTTGTAATAATGCACTTAAAGATTGTATACTTTTACACAAAAAAGTAGTTTGTAGGGAGATTTGTGTATTGTTTTGTAGCCCAGAGGCTCGAAACCAGTCGGGTCAGAAATGGCAGTCAGCTGATGAAGCAGCTCGCTTAACATTCCGACACTGATCGAGTGTATTTGTTGTCTGGAGAAAAGTTTTAGCAAAACTTAAATGAAGACAAACCAAAAACAGGCTGTTGCCGTCAGGATTTCTCTGAACGCTCACCAAAGCGAAGTCGTGGCCTGATGTACGAGCTGCTCCGTGCTCTCGTCTGCTTCCTGCTGCTGTGCAGAGAAGAACTGCAGAGTCTCTCTGACCCTCAGGGACTGACAACAAAACCTGCAGCATTTTCTGAAAAACAGTAATTCCACATACTCTGTCCTGCAGAGACAGACAGCTCTAACTACAGAAACAGAGACGTTTGAAGTTTTCAAGCTGGAACAGATGGACCGAATGAATGTGTTTTCACTGATGACCTTTAAACTAATACTTCATTGACAGAGCTCATAGATGGGCTGGTTACCTCTCAGCAGGTCTAGTTCAGCTGGATTTACTCCCTGACTGGATTTAGACAGAGGTACATTCAGTGTTCTCAGCGAGCTGTGATGATCTCCAGCTGCTTTAAACTGGATCTGACTCTCGCTTTGACACTTTGGTTCTTAGATGTCCTCTTTGAATGATTCTTTGATCTACATGTCAAACAAACGTCAGTCACTTTTGTCACATCACTGCTGGCAGACGTGCCTCCTCCTGTTGTACTAAAGCCACTATAAAAGATGCTGAATGAACGTATTAACTGACATGTTCAGCAGCTTGTCTGCAGGTTCAGACTCGACCACCTGGAATCAGAACTGTTTCCTGTTTGTCAGTAATGTTCACTGATCGTCCTCTGTGTTAACTGAAGTGTGTGCCATTGCTCCTCATGACAGCACTCGACTACACGTTAATGCCTTAAAGTTGGAAAAACACTTCCAGCTAAAGGACTGCAGATGTTGAAGCCTCACAGAGACAAATGTGGGTTTTGTGCAATAAAGCGAGTCTGAATGTGTCCACTGTCAACATTAACACTTATTCTAAATAAATGTGATTTCTTTCCACTACTTAAGACCAATAATACTGTTGTTTTGTGTTTCCAAAGAAGTGTTAAGGATTTAGAAAACTGATGAACCTGAATGATGTAAACTGACGATGCAGTGTTTTCAGATTTGATCATCTGGAACGAGAATCCGTCAAATTCAAGTTCTTCTCACTTCAAGGCCGAGACCACAACAACGATAGTTTGTTTTAATGCCTTAAAATGTTGATAAAATGCATTCAGTTCCTTCTCACTGAATCTAATTCTTCTGTGTGTGTGTTGTCTTTCAAACATTGTTTAGACCTTCGTGAGACACTGAAGACGTTCAGCGTCAGCGAGGCAGATGTTTTTCAGTGACAGAAGGAAAAGCACGACATTGAACCGTCATTTTTAACGCTTAAACACCTGAACTGACTGCAGACCTCATGTGTTTCCAGGTGTGATGTTCTGAATCAAAACAGCTGCTGTGAAAAGGTCAAACCTCTGTGACTCAGAGCCCGTTTGGATGAAGACCAATCACACGTTTCTCAGGGGGATCACACACATTCTGCAAAACGACACTTTATGACACTTAAATGAGCCGATCTGAAGCTAAAGCTTAATGTTCTGTTCATTCTAAAGGGAATAAAGAGGGGACTAAAATCTGAAACTTCATTTAACTCCAAGTTGCTCTAATTTTAAGAGCAAACAAAAGTGCTGACTCGTCTCTGAAGTTTCATAACCAATTTCTTTAACAATGTCGCCTGTTGTGCTGTTTTCTGGATCATCTGGATTCCTCCGTCTATTTTCAGAGAATCTGCACCTTCAGGTCATGACCAAGCAGAGCGGAGGAGGAAGAACACGACCAACGAGCAGGCGGATAAAGACTCTGTCGAGTTTTAATTCTTTCCCAATTCCACATAAAACAAATATAAAAAAGTAGAGCGCTCTCTCGACTCAGAATGAAAGCGAGCTGACCTGAAATCTCTCCTACGATCATTTCTGCAGCTCCGTCTGGACTCAGACAGTTCATACGGTTTTTAAAAAGATCCATTCAGAAGAATAAGAGCAGGATGTAAAAATGAACAAAATTCAAAACCAAGACAAAAAAAAAAACAAAAACAAAAAAAGGAAACACTACAGCAAATTAACGACAGGATTCGTCAAACCGACCGTGTTTGAATTCCTACTGTGAAGGCCGCCGTCAGACGTGGGCGACTCCGAATGGCACCAAACACAAAACAGGGAAGTTTAAAAATAAAGCCCGTGATGAGATTCTTGATGCAAGAGCTGGTAGTTTCTAATGTGTAGGTTTAGCACAGGTACTGTGTGAACACAAGCACACATTCCACGCCGTCCAATCCCGCGTCAGCACGCGTCTCAGAGCTGCAGGGCGCAGAACTGCTGGTAGACGGCCAGGATGTGGTGGTCGAGCTCTGCGGTGAACAGCAGGTTCTCCAGGGTTCCCATATACTGCTGGATGGTCACGTGGTGCTGCGGAGCGAGGAGAGACGCCACGTCATCGAGGGGACGCTAACGTCAAACGTGCACCGCTGCAGAGAGTGTGTGTGTGTGTGTGTGTGTGAGAGAGACTGTTTTACCATGAGGAAGATCTGCTGCAGCCGCTCGATGCAGTTTTTGTACCACGGCGTGCTGATGTCCACGCTGCCCGTCTCGCAGCGGACCAGGTGCTCCGTCAACAGCATGATGAAACGCTGCGGAGGCAAAAAGCATTTCAACGACAGCAAATAATAATGTTAAAGCTGCACCAAACGGGACTCGGACGTGGAATAATGTCTCCAAGATAACGGCTTAAATGAAGTTTGACTTCCACGAGGAGAAAAACGCTGCAGCCTGAGAACCCTGCTGGGACCCTCTGGTCCTGGTCTAAGGTTTAGGACTCCTCGCCCCCCTTCAGTACCTGGAAGATGACGAGGAAGAGGTTCTTCTGTTCGCTCTGAGCCGACTCCACCTTCTCCTGTAGCCTCTCGATCTGCTCCTCCAACTGGCCCTCCTCATCCTCGCTGGCCTTGTCCATGTCCTCATCGTCACCGCTGTCCCTCTGAAGGTGAACACACACACACACACGTTAACCAGCTCAGTCATTTCTCATCAGCTGGCGCGGCCCTGATGGACACCGTGTGGTGGATGGAGTTACCCTCTTATGCTGCTGTTTCTCCAGTTTGTCCTTGGCCTCCTCCAACTCCTGCTGGATCTTCTGGACGTGTTTGTCCATCTTTCGGATGGTCGAGTGTAGAATCTCCCAGATGAAAAGCCTGGATGAGGAAAAGAGGTTTTTTATTCTTGCAGGGAGAAAACATGGTGCTCCAGAGGCAGCGCGTGAAGAACAACGCAGAAAACAGAGCACTGATTTTTACATCCTGGAAAAATGGACACAATAAAAGCTTCACGTGTGCTCTGTCCTCCTCGTGTTAAATGTCCCACATCCCACCTGGTGAACTCATGAGCCATATCCTGAGAGAAGAGCCAGTTAGCGACGGCGGCACAGTCCACGATCTGCGTCCGGATCATTTTGTCCACCAACACGGCGATCATCTGCGACGCAGCGAGGACAGGTTACCTCCATTACCTCAGACACACATTCTCACACAGAAACACGCACACCATGAACGACTGCGGTACCTGCGGGTGATTCCTCCACACTTCATAGACCACCTTGAGGATGTGCAGCTTGCCCTCGTCGCTGACTGTCAGGTTCTTCAGGATCTCGTGGAACCTGGAGGAATCGGGTGAGGCCAACAGTGAAACGCTCGACTGTGTCAGTGTTGTGTTCTCTTTGAATTTCTTCCCTCTCTAATTCTCTTTACTTTCATGAGCATGTGAGCCAAGCAGCATCCAAGTGAAGCCTGTGTGTGTTTGAGCAGGGTCAGTTTAAGTCATCACACAGGAAAAAAGGGCAGTGGATGAGCAGCATGTGAGTACGATCGACACTAGCCTTTTGGTGAATGAATGATGGTTTCAACATCTTTGGTTTGTATTGAGAGACACACTCTTAAAAGCAGGTGAAAGACATGAAGACGGTAAAAAGCGAAAAGTGTGAACTTACTTGCCGAGGGCACTGAAGGAGTGGCTGAAGGATTTGGCAGCCAGATGGAGGAGCGTCTGCAGGAACACGTCGACCTTCAGAGGGTTGAAACTCTCGCCCTCATCTGGAAGAAAGAAAGAGGAGTGAAAGAGAACAGAGTCATGAGAGTGAAAAGGCCATTTTACGCAGGATGAAATGATGTTTGGGTAAATCTCAAACTCGCTGGCTGATTGCTGCTAAATGTCATCATCACTTAAAGCAGAAAAGTGGACTTGTTGGGGTGAAGTGACAGACGTTGTGTAATCCACCCACAATGTCACACTTTAATATCCAAATGTTTTAAAGACGATTGCTGAAGGACTCTCAGCCAAACAAATGACAAACATTATCACTTATTCTTCTGTGATCGTCCTTCTTTCACACTGAAAGGAAATGAGACTTTTTTCTTTGTCGGACTGTAAAAAGAACCACGAACAGAAAACCACAACACTGCCACCAAGAAGGGAATCAAAAGGAAAAAAGAAAGTGACCATCGTCGTCTTCCTGGTTGGGGTTGGGCACTTCTTTGAGGATGGACAGGATCTCCTCGTTGGACGCTCGGTTCTTGATGGCATTTCCCACGGTGATGGACAGTGGGTAACCCGGTAACGAAGCTGTGAGACAGAAGACACAATTTACTAAGAGTCCATGTCTAAACTCGAGATCTGTGTGACCAATCGGGGCTCAGATCAATGTACGTGCGTGCTTACAGGCGCTCTCGTCGTCGTATTTGTAGACAAAGATGGGTTCGGCTGGGATGAGTGCCGAGAAGGTCGGAGGGACGATGTCTACTATCCGCTGGTGGTACGAAAGTCTGCGGGGACAAGCGACCACTTCAGTTCAAGGAGACACTTTGCAAAATGAAAGAATCAAAGGAAACATTTCATCGAGGAAAAAACTCGACTGATATTTGACGTCTCTGAGGAGAAAGACGAAGCACAAGCAGAATCCACGTTTAAAACGAATACCTCATGCACTTCTCCAGAACCTCTTTGACAAACTTGGGCTTGGGCTTCTCTAGATCCGTGGCCAAGCAGTCAGACCTTCAGAGAGGACACACGATCACGGTCAGCTGAGCGGGTTTTTTTTTTTTTTTACCCAGTTTAAAAGAATAAAGAGCAGCTGCAGAGGCTCACCAGTCATCCCAGCTCCATCGAAACTGGAAGTTGCTCAAATGGTGAGAAAACCAGTTGATTAGTCTGGAAATAAAAAGCAAATGGAGACACAGTGTGACGGAGTTCAACCACAGACAGGAAGCTGTTCACTCGTGCGGTGGAGTTAATGTGCAGTTCAGTGACCTGTCTATGCAGGTGGTGTTCATGGTGTCCAGCCTCATGTAAAGCATCTCTGTGGCTTGAGCCAACTAACAGGCAGACGTTAAGGCGCAGTCTCTTTGAGGGTGAACAAACACAGCAGCACACCATGACCTCTCAGAGCTCGCGCCTTTCAGGCTGTGTTGGAAAACTGCAGTGACACAAACAATCAAGGATACAACTTGTGGCAAAGATCCCGGCTGCAGTTTGCAGAGTTCGATGAGCAGCGTGGTGTACATGATGTCGATGTGAGGTGGACAGGGCAGCTGGAAGAGTTCTCCAAAGATCACCTGAAAACACAGAAACATAAACACTTCAAACAGGCCTTTGATTTGAATTGAATTATTCATCTCTCACCATGTGGCTCGTTAAAAACATGCACACCTCCACGATGTGATAGTTGAGTGGAATCTTATTTTTCCCTGGATAGCTGAGTAACTGGGCAGCACTGAAAGATACAAACGAAAAATCACAGACGTTAAAACATTACAGTCTGTTTTCAACTCTCAGATATCACTGAAACATGACCGAGTTCGTCAGCCACCATGTTTTTCTCTCTTTCCAGTGAGTCTTGATGATACAGTGAAGGTTTTCTTCTATGACAAATCTCTCCACAGAGTGGCTGCCGGGCATAACAGGACCCTAAAGACAAAGAGGACGAAGGTTTTAGGGATCCTATCAAAATCATATTGACTATTTAACATCAACAACAGAGTGCTAATCAGTAACATAGTGACGTGTTTTCAAAGACAAGCCTTAAAGCACCTCTGGGGCATCGGTGTAGTCGAACATGCGGAAGACGACCCGGGGCATGGGGTACTGGGCGTCGGGCATGTGGCCCGGCGGGGTGAAGGGGGGCAGGTTGTGCTGCAGGGCCTCACACAGCACGCTGTCAAAGGCGATGTAAGGACGAAGGATGTGGCGCTCCTGCCAGCGGTCCTTCTTCAGCTTCTGAATCTGGGCCCAGAGGCAGTCCAGGTACTGACAGGGAGGGGGGGGGGGGGGGGGGGTGTTTAACAACATACCGAGAAACTGACAGACGATGCAAGTGTGTGGAAAGGCCAAGCCATCACATCGTTTCTGATCACAAGGAGAAAAATATCAGCCGCCGCTGTAATAGCTCTCGAGGTGAAGCTAAAGTCAGCGAGGTCAGAGCAGACACTGCAGAAAATTTCAACCACAGGGCGAGTTTGTGCATTCATGCAAAATCTTTCAAATTTAATATCTTGCAAAATACCAGACAGTTCAGGTGGGTCAGAACAGAGACCCACAGAGAGGATCTGACTGAAGACTTGTTCTTTAAAATGGTGCCAGTGGTTCTGCCAGCAGAGAAGATTCATCTGATCGCTCTGATTCTTCTCTCCTTACATCCATAATGTCTGCACAGCCTTCAGAGATAATGACTGAAACCAAAGTGACCTTTGGACAATTTTCTTTATGTTCTAAACAGTAAAGGGACACGTGCAGCTCCTCCATCTGCCTCTCACCTCCTCCTGTGGGTGGGGCTTCTCTGCTGTCCACACCTGCAGCATGGGAACGTGTGTCTTTACTCGCCCCCTAAAAATGAGAGAAAAATACGACTTTCAGCTGATGAAGGAATCAGGTAAAAGGAGCGACTAAAGCTTTGAGAAAATGACAAGAAATTTAGCAAAAAGTAAAAAGACAATAGACCAAACGAGAGCAATGAGCAGGAAACCACGGCAGACGTCTTACTTGAGGTAGCCTTCGACCTGGCTGAGAAGTCGGTCCATCTCGACATCCTTCTTCTCGTAAAGCTCCTTACCGACCCAGGGCAGGCAGGACAGCACCACATACACGAACCAGTCTGACCGAACCTGAGGACGCACACAAGACCTCGTCACTTCAGCCTCAACGTGAAGCAGGACTGAAAATCACAGTAGTATTTTCCCAATTTAATGTCATGTGGTGTTCAAGTCAGCGGTTATTTTGGCGCTGAACTCTTAATTTAAGGAACTGTCACTCTGTAGGGAACATCTTAGAGGATTTAGGAGGTGTAAACATATCTGTGTGATAAAAACAGCTTCAAAACATTTCAGCGTTTTACTCTCTTTAACCTACAGTTCACCCCGATCCTTCACTGCTGCCAAGACTGCAGTTAATACGCTCATGGATTCCTTCAGTACCACAGTGTAGTTAACAAAATGGCGGGACCACTCCACCGCAGCATTCAACCTACCTGTGGTACATCTTCCTCTTGAGTAACACTGACAAAGTTTTCGAACATGGCCACCATGGAAGGAGCAGCGATGACATGGCAGTTGACCAGGTCAGACAGAAAACGCACCTACAAAAAGAACACAGTGTTAAAAGAAGAAAGTGTGGAAGCATCGGGGACTCAAAACTTATAAAAAGTCATCTTACCAAGTAAACAGCTTCATTGTACAAGTTGTTTTTCAATGTCTCCTTGAGTTGTCTGATCATGGCCTCCACAAACTCGCCCCCAAAGTTGTAGTTCCTGGCATTCAGGAGGCCAACTAAAGTCGTATACACGGTCAGCTTCTCGGGGAGGAGGCGGGCGCTGTCCAACAAAAGATGACTCAGTGAAAAAAGACCGCGCGAACACACATCATTTCAATCAGAAAAGGCTGAGAGCTGAACTTACACAGCACATAAAATACGCAGGATTTTGTTTTTGTAGTTTGGAAGGTCAGCCTCCAACACGCCAGCGAGGCCCTCCAAGTTGCTCTCCAGGGACGATGTACTCTGCCAAGAAACATGAAACAATCTAGGATTCGCAATATCCAACAAATTAATTCAACTAAAATAAGTCTGCACTGCCAGGGGCCACATGAAATTAGCGAATAAATGAATGAAAATCACTTCCGTGCTGAGTCTGTAAAGCCATACTCTTTGTCTTGATTGCCTTTAGAGGTAAAGCAGTGCAGCCATTTTAATCAGAGTGAGATGGAACAGAATCTCACACACTTGATGTAATTACAGCCCTTTGCCAGAGCTGACTCTTTACCTTCTCCCCCACACGACATATCAGTGACTCCAGGCGGTCTTCAATTTCAATGGGCTCCGATGTTCTCCTTCTTTTGTGGGCCTGACCTCCTGGAAGGGTAAACGAGTCACAAAAAGATCACAGAGTGAGTGAAGCCAGAAGCATTAGCTGAGAGAATAAGTCAGGGCAGCCAGGATGGGAAAATCCACCCGAAAACAGAATTAACACACAACATTCGTATAAGAGTGCACAGCCCAGTTTTAATTTGTCATTTTGAAGCTGCCTCTCCTTACAGGGACGCTTCACCACATTAACATATGAGCAGCTTACCAAAGACTGGTTATCTATTAACTTTGTGTTCTTAAAAAAAAAAGATGCTAATGTTCCGTTTATTTCTGGAGCTTGTCCCATACTAGGAACTGAAACTCGGGCTGCCTCTGCCTCTATTGCATTAGATTTCAATGTGACACTGACATTTTCTCTGATTCAAAGCTGGAAAGTAATGTCTGAACGTATCTACACCATGCACTAAGTCGATCATTATCTCAGAGTCAATGCATTATAACGACAAAAAACACTGGTAACGTTAACGTTATTAACATTGCTACTTAAAGTAGCACAACGTACATTCTGTTTAAGGATGGATTTTAACTACTACTTAATACGTAAACTTTTAATCAGCCCTTAAGCTGTTGGTCGCAACCTTGTAAGGATAAAATGGGCATTAGTCCATTTTATAAAAACTACTCTCACTGAGGTATTTGTATTATTCAAATCACTGGGTTACCGCCCCCATATCTACCTACTAGCTACCCAGGTTAACAGAAGCTAACATAGCAGCTAACGATAACCGCGTACCGGTTAATCTTCCGCTAATATCTCACTTTGCTCAATCTTCTCGCTTTCCAGCCACGAATGCGAGAACAGATAAAGAGATAATAAGTGTTTTGCATTTTTAGATCGCAACGAGAAGAACTAAAGCTCGGCCTCGTCAAGCAATCCATCAATCAGCATGCGTGAAAGCACCAAGCACAAGATTAACGTTAACCTTACCAAAATCACGCTAACGGTGGGTAGCCACCAGTCGTTAGCCTAACGTCTGAATTACACACGTATCGTCCTCTTACCGTCATTCTCGTCGCTGTGTCGTCTCCTGGACATCTTTCGCTCGCTATAAAAGCAGCGCTAAGGTATTTCGGCAAGAAAATGGCTATGAAACAAAATAATAAGTCGGCTAAACAAGCTCCCAGATCCTTCAGCCTGGCCGCTACTAGTGCAGAAAAATAATAGCGGTCTGATTCAAGTGAGGCACATCCGGGGCAGTCGGGAGTCAACCGGAAGGTGCACCGTCTTTTTTCGTCCGGTGTTTACTGCTGGATTTTCTGCTGCACGTTTAATGGTAGTTGGATATGTGACATGCGCATATTGTCACGTGTAAGAGTTTTTATTGAATGTTCGCCAAGGTTCGGTCAGTATTGAATGCTTCGACGATGCATTACTCGGACCAAACAGCGGAAGTAGCTCCTTCTAAATTTTAACGAATCTTCTAACTTAGCTAGCTAGAAAGTGTTCTTGGCTAACTAAGTTGATAATGTATTTTTAAAAACTTAAAAAAACATGGCAGCGGAAGATACACCTTGCTCAGAGTTCACGGACTTGGAGCTTGACACCTCGTCATCTAATGAAGTAACGTTAAAACAGGAGAAACAACTGTCTGCCTCACAAAGGAGGTACTACAGCTTCTGTAGGAGGAAGGTGAGTGACAACAAACACTTAACATCTTGTTATCTGACCTTTTTTAACTACATGGTAAGGGAACACCACTGTCCCCGAGCGCTTCACAATGTCTGTTTTCTGCATGAAGTTTGAGCAACTACGTGTCAGCTGTCCCAGAGGATCACTGGTACCAGATATGTGAATTGTGAATGGAGTCATCGTGTTTCTACGATCGGCAGTGTTTTGTCACTGTTGAACTTTACAAACCACCCACTGGATTTTAAGATGTGTGGGATTGTTCTGCCAAAGCCAAATGCCCACAACATGTACAGCAGAGTGAAGCGCTTAGAAGAGAAAGAACAAAAACATGCGGCATTAATGAAAGGGTCAAATAATACATACGTCTGCCCCGTGATTCAGATCCACTCCAAAACTTAATGGGTTCTTTCTTCTCACTGGAGCAGAAACATATCCTCCTTTGTTGGAGGTAATAATCCTAAACAGGGGGTCATGGCTTTCTATTATGGGGCTCAGGCAACAAATGTTGGGAACTATGATATAATCCATACGATTTGTAATGCTTAAACACATTTAACTATTTTTTTTTTTTATTTTAAAAAAGGATTTGACTTTGCCACTTTAAAAGCACTTCATGCTTTTTCTTCTCCACAGTCGTTTGCTGCTTTCGTGGCGTCCAAGAGGGATGGCCGTCAGGAAGAAGGAAGCACGTCTTGGTGCTGCTGCGGCCGTACCTTTAAAGAACACTCTGCCATTCACAAACATGTGGCCAGGATTCACGATGCTGAAATACAGCAGCTCACACAGGCCGCATATGAGCATTTGTTAAGCCAGCTGGAGGAAGAATCTGAAACACAGCAGCCGAATGAGCGCGAGGCTGAGCCAGTGGACGTTTCTGCATGGATCCCTGAGACAGGTCACATCTCTGAGGACCAACTTCAAAAGTACTGATTCTTTCTCCTGAGTTCAGTTCAGTCCATGTCTTTGAACTGTTTTAAAGTGAAAATCCAGTGTATGGTTTTATTAACATATGGGATTTATAAAATATTTATGCCTTTCAATGTAATTCCTCTTCTCAGGGGTCCAGGGAAGGTTCTCCTCTATTATCACTACTGCCAAGTGAAAGATCCTCATGTCATCTGTGCTTGGCAGAAAGCTTTGTGTGAGAAACTCCACTTAACTGGCAAGGTGAATAAATTCTCTTATCCTGCCTCCAGCTGGAACACTGCAGAATGTGTACACTGAGAACAGATGAAGATTTGTTGATATGTTTCTGAAATTCTGAAAAAGAAGGATCAACGTTCAATTCAATTTCTCTGACCCCTTGAAATATATCATGATCATCTTCTCCAGGTGAGGGTGGCCACTGAAGGCATCAATGGAACAGTTGGCGGCACCAACACGGCCACCGACATTTACATCGACGCCATGTGTTCACACCCTCTCTTCAGGATGGATAAGGCAGATTTTAAGGTGAGATTGAATATACAGATGTGCCTGTTGTGTATTCAATAACACATCACATAATGTTTCCACACTGCATGAATATGAACTCTGTTTCTGTTCCACTTGGTGGCCGCAGCTGCTGAGTTTTACACCTGTTTTCTGAGAAATAATTGTCACACCATCCTTTCTTGTCATGAGTTTATTGTTAGTAGTGCCGATTGTATGTAAATTGTGTCTGTGTGTCTGTCTGTGTGTGTGTGTGTGTGTGTGTGTCTTCAGACAAGTGATGGTGGCGCAGAGTGTTTTACAGACCTGAGGGTCGGGGTCTATAAGGAAATCGTCCCAATCGGAGTGGATCCTGATGTTCTTTCCTACCGACTGGCAGGTGTGATTGTAAAATCAATAATACTATTGTAATACTGCAGTAAAATCCTCTCTACTACCATCGATACCTATAGCTGCCTATAGCTCTGTTATTTCCAGTCTGCTGTATTATTTCATATACAGACACTGGTAAGAATTCTAAAGGTGTTTTTATGCTGTTGCTGCTTACTGTTTTGCTTTTAGTGTTGCAGTAAAAGTGTGTTTTTTTCCTTCTTCCCTCTCAGGGGTTCATTTAGAGCCGGAGGAGTTTCATAAAGAAGTGGAGGCTCTTTTGGCTGAAGGGGATTTGTGCAATGACACCATCCTCTTAGACTGCCGCAATTTTTATGAGAGTAAAATAGTAAGTAACACAGACTTGCAGATGTTCTACAAGATATAGTAATATTGAAATATTGTTATTTTATTAAATCTTTATTTTACTCCATTTGTGCTAAATCTACACAAACTGCCTAAAACAAATATTACTACTATGTTTAACTTGTTGCAGTAAGTACGTGGAGGTTTGAACAACTTTGTATTAAGTAGAAAATGTTTTTTTTTGACTTTGACCAATTTCCACACAAACGTCATAATCAAATAGGACAGAAGCCAGAAAAAGATGTTTATCATTGTGAACCATGATTATTTTTTTCCCTCCAGGGGCAGTTCACTCAGTGTTTGGCTCCAGACATCCGCAAGTTCAGCTACTTTCCAGACTACGTGGATCAGAATCTGGAACTGTTCAGAGACAAAAAGGTCTTAATGTACTGCACGGGAGGGATCCGCTGTGAGCGCGGCTCTGCCTACCTCCGCTCAAAAGTAAGCCCACCTGTCTTTGATGTGAACTAAAGAATGGACTCTTTAACAGTGAAGCAGCTTCTGGAGCTGGCTCGTCATGCAGGGACTCACAGCGGGGATCTATTGAGTCATTGTCTGCATGTGGCCTCACACCAGCTGTGACTTCATTTTTGAATTGTAGTTCAGATATTCAGCACCAAACACAGAGCAACCAACACTGAAAGTTCTTGTGTGTCATCCTTCCTGTAGAATGTTTGTAAAGAGGTTTACCAGCTGAAAGGTGGAATCCACAAGTACCTGGAGCGATTTCCAGAGGGTTTCTATCGAGGGAAACTTTTTGTGTTTGATGAACGTTACGCCATCTCCTCCAACAATGACGTCATCTCAGGTGAGTGCGTGCACAGAGATCCTTATCAGCATGTTGAATCACAGAAAGAGAGTGCTAGCTGTATCAGAAAACACTAATAAACAACATTGAGTTATTGTGAACAACTCTGTGTCTCTGTCCAGACTGCAGGTACTGCCGCTGTCCCTGGGACCAGTACAAGCTCTGTTCCACCCAGTTCTGCTGTCAGCTGGTTCTGTCCTGTCCCGGCTGCAGACAGGACGGACACACCGCCTGCTGCCCCACCTGCCAGAACAAAGGACGAGCTCAGAGCAAGGCGTCCCCCGCTGTTCTGCATCACAAAGAGGAGTGCGAGTGTACTGGTGGACGTCCCAGGATCCCTCAGGATGTGTAGCGATAGAGAGGTTATGACTGGACATCAGTGCTCGCAGCCACAGGAAAACGCTGCCTGTCCTGGCACATTAATCAGAATGTACAACCAGAATTTGTGGAGGGTTTACGGTATATTTTAACGCCATGACTTTTTTTATATGAATGTCAGAAATGAAATCAGATTTACTGTATTTAAGGAGTTTAATTCTGAAGACGGAGCCATCCGCAAATCTTTTTATCAAGGAAAATTTAAGACTGCATCTGCATTTTATTACAAGAATTTCATAAAACTGCCTCATCTTAGTAATGAAAGCTGTGTGTGCATGTTGATTTGTGTTTAAAAAAAGGTGGGGGTTGTCCTTTTTCCCCCCCAAATCAGTGCTTTGGCAGTGATTTATATTAATTGCATGTTTTGTTTTTTTTAAATTTGTTCCAAATCCACAGACAATTTTAAATTAAAATTGTTTGAAGTCATGCTGCATACAGACTAGACACATTTCTATCATGCAGCCTCTGACCGAAGCAGGTTACTGACACTGCAGGTGTCACCAGAACACCTGCAAACCACAAGCACCGACGCATCTGTGTGCCTTACGTGGGATGACACATTTTTCATAGAATTCACCTCAGCTTATCTGAGAATAAGCCTGCTGGTATGAAACCATGCAAGAGCAGACCCTCAGTAAAGTCAGGTGTAGAGTTAAGTCTTATTTTCAGCAGGTTTCAGCATGTGAGTGATTTTAATCCCTGAGCCCTCATGAATAAAGATGCAGTTGCATCATTTTACGTATGTTTTACGTAAGCATGGAAGCCCATAGGGGATGAAAACGTAATTCCACAGTAACATTATATTTTTCATTTTCATGTGTGTTATTTGGGTAAAAATGAAAATGCAGTGATCCAATTTGCATTTTCTTTTTCACACACTCATGTAGGTGTTCGATAACCACATTAAAAAGAAAATGTAAAAGCTGCCTGACGTTTCATTTTCAAAGACTTGAACTGTTCTGAAGTGGACAATATTTGCATGTTAATTCAAATTTGAAAATTAAAATGCAATATAAAAATGTGATCAACTATTCCATTTATGTAAGCATTATTGAAGTCACAATTAAACTGAAAATGGAGTCATTTGACATTTCATTTTCAACTTAAACTGCTCTAAAGTGGACAGCATTCAGATACAATAAGGTGAATAGTTTTCTAACAATTTAAAAAGGAAAATGAAAGCAGCATCTGGCATTTCATTTTTAAAGACTTAGCCTGCACCAAAGTGGATCATAATCAAATGCAATAAAGAAAATAGTGTCTGCAGTCTGTTGCATTTACATGTCATCACGAGTCTAGGTGGTAGGGCTGTGACTTGCTGAGTCACTCTGAAGTAGAGATATATGTCTGTATGTAAAAAAAAAAAAAAAAAAAGTGATATAACCAAGTATTTTGAATGAAATAGAGTTGGCAAATGAACTAGTTGAATTATGTAGACTTGCAGAGAAAATCCACAAGAGGGAGTGATAGAACCACAGGCAGGAGTCAGTTCAGATCCTCAGCATCCCGACTGGAAGCTTCAGCCCTCAGCCGAGCGGACCTGGCCAGGCTGCCCGGGTCTTCACTGACCAGCAGCAGCCTCTCTGCCGCATTTCTGAGGTGACACCAGGTTCTGGACAGTGCAGCTCATGTGTATTTACTCACCCGTGTATCTGTGGGCATAAGGACGGGAGGACCGAGCGATGTCTTCGCCGGGTTTCACAAACCTGAACAGCTCCGTCAGCTACAGCCAGAACTCGACGCCGAACGGTGGAGCTGCGCCCCCCTACCACAATGGTAAAGCAGGCCGGATGAAGCGATTAGCCGGCTCGCTAGCGTTAGCATGCTAGCCCTCTGTGATGTCAGATACTTAGTGAGCTGTTGATTTTAATATATTATTTGCACAACTGTCTTGTGGTATTAATTATAATAGTATTATTACATACAAAGGGGGAAGACCACCTTTAAAATCGGAAAAACTGAGTGTTTCAGCTAAAGCTAGTCTGTTGCTAACCTTAGCTACCTGAAGAGCTAACTTGGGCATCGAAACCCCAAGGAGATAGCGGCTAACATGTAGCTGTTAAGCTAACGTAAACCGATGGCTATCTGTTTGTCTTTTTGCGCATCATCATTGAATAATGTCCACTTTATATTTGAGCTCTGATCAACAACTAGTCGATTGAATGTACACTGAAATAATGTACTTCTTATTGATGGCTGCTGCTGTGCTGTCAGGGATTCATTTGAGAGCTAACTGGGTATTAACCCTCACTGCTGAAGTAACAGCTGGTGCTGAAGCTTGTTGCTAACCTCTGCTCTGTACTTTATTCTTCATATTTCTCCTACTGGTTTGATTTATACCCTGACAGTAGAAGTGAAATACGAATAATTTTTCACACCAAGCTCATTGAACGTTAACTTTACCACCCCTTCCCTCTTTTCAGGTCCAGCTCAGACGTACCAATCAATGTATCCACCTACAGGCTGCTATGGAGCCCCACCTCAGCATCAGAGCCACCCCACCATCCCTGCCCACTCCACTCCTGCTCCCAACAAAGCTCCCATTACGAACAGTGCCCACAGTGTTAACTACTACCAGAGCAACCATCAGCAACAGCAGCAGCAGCACCACCACATCCCTCAGCATCATGTAGCACGCTCTCCATACAGTGCTCCCTCCAGCTCTGTCCCTCCTTCTCAGCCATATCCCACCCTCCCTCCTTCAGGACCACCACCATCAAATGCCCAGTACAACCAGCAGCAGCATCCACCTTACGCCACTCCAGGATCCTACTATGGACAGCAGCCGTACCACACAGCCCCAGCGCAGCACTCGCAACCGCAGCAGCAGCAGCAGCAGCAGCAGCAGCAGCCCAGTTTGGTGCCTGCGCCAGCTAGCGGCCCTGGAGCTCCCCTCTACCCGATTGTTTCGTACCCGTCTGTGCCAGGAAGTAGCCAGTACGGCACCTTGAGTTCCTCCCAGAGCACCTCCACGCCTGGGGCCATGCCAACCCACATGGGTGCACCCCTACATCAGTACAGCGCCTCTCGGCCTGTCTCCACTACAGCGGTGCAGCCGGGGTACAGTGTGGCTCCTCCTAGTCAGCTGGTACCAACAGTTAATGGCCAAGGAAACGCAGGTATGTGCTTGATTCATGAGGCTGATCAGCAGCTGGCAGGAAAGTGAAAAAAATCCTTGACATTCCTTATGATAGGTTTATACCGGGTCACTGTATGTGTTGCAAAGGGATGTGTGTTAACAGTTTCGGTATCACTTTTGGACTTTGTGTTTGTTTTTCCACGTGTCTCATAATATGTCTTTCAAATTGACTGCAGAAGTAATGTCTCACTACTTAATGAGCTTTTACTTTTTTCTGCAAGTCACTTACCTTGAGTAGGCACTTCTCATAGACAGCACCTGCACCTTTACGCCTGCATTTGTGCTTAAGGCGAGACCAAAACCCATGTTCGCATTCGTCACTATAAGAGTGAAAAATCATCAAAACATTCTGGTCTTACATGAATAATCATTCAGTGTTCCTGTACAGGTCGTTGTAGGGTTGAGAAGACTGCCAGCAGCATTAAGTCTGTTACTGCTTTTAAAGCTGTTTGTTGTTTTTGGATTTTTCGGTCTTCATACAGGTGTTGAATCTTTGGTCACGCAGACCTTCATTTTATTTTTTGTACTTTTCTTTCCAAACCACAGTCCACCAACACTATGACCAAAGCCACCTGGCCTCTCAGAGCTACGACTCCTACGGCGGGGTCGCTCACAGCAGTGGTGGCGCAGACGCAGACCGACCGCCCTCAGGAACGCCCTCCACTTCAGTCCATTCCTCACCGGGCCACCACCAAGGTAACGACCAGAATTTAATTTTAGTTTATTAAAGACTCACATCATGCACACAAAGAGATGACTCAGCGTTGTTACTGCTCTTCAGGGCTGCTGGAACTGATGAACAGCAGCTTGTAAAGTTAGGCCATGAATGTTTTAACAAAGGAATGTGAGCAATGGGCCTCACGTATGCAAGTATGTATGTATATATGGAAAATACTTTGGTTGGATTTTTTTGCTTTGATGTTTGAAAATGAGGTGTTTGTATGAAAAATAACATTTGCTGTGCTCTGGTGCCTGGATTTTGTCTGTTCTGGTCCAGATTGTTCAGTGAGCCCATGTTTAGATTTAGACACTTAAATATTTGAAACCCTGCTCTAATTTTACAGCACACGTGTATGTGAATGGTTTACGTGTTCACAGCTGTACTTTGGAAATGTGACACGTGTAATCTGTTGCGCGCGCACACACACTTTCAGAAGCGCAGGTGAGTATCCATGCAAATTTGAGGGTTTCAGGCTGAAACTCAGCAGCCAGTTGATTTATTTCAGTTGTGACCTGTGAGTTTTTCCACTGTCTGCTGAGCAGCTTCAGACCAAAGGGCTCTTGCACCAGCTGCACCTGCATTTAATCAGAATTTGAGTTGCAAAAGCCTGTTGACACTGAAGCTTTGCATGGTCTCACATAGTCTCACATCTTATATCGAAAGTTGAAGGGATGATCGACGATGGGTTGTTCTTACACCCATATTAAGGCGATTTTAACTAACTATCAGAAGATAGTGCGCCGTACTTTGGATGTAGAGATGTTTCTGTTCACCCTAGATCAGTGATCTAGAGCTAGATCAGTGATCTAGAGCAACTACGATTGGATGATTTTAGAATATTGATCTGATTCCAGAAATGTTGGGACGCTGTGTAATTAAGTGTAATTAAAAACAGTCATTTTCCACCTATGTTCAGTTGAACACAATACAAAGACAAGATATTTAATGTTCACATTGATAAACTATTGTTTTTTGTAAATATACATTCATTCTGAATTTGATGCCTACAACACTTTCCAAAAAAGTTGGATCAGGGGCCTGTTTAACGCTGTGTTGCAGCTCTGTTTCTTTAGATAACACGCAGTAAGTGTTTGGGAACTGAGGACACTAATTGTTGAAGTTTTGAAAGTGAAAATCTTTCCTGTTCTTGCTCGATGTGCGACTGGAGTTGCTCCGTTTTTTTGGTATTTTGCGCTTCATAGCGTGCCACACATTTTCAACGGCAGACAGGTCTGGACTGCAGGCAGTCGGCCTCTAAAACAAAGCTGGTTTCATATGTAGACTTGAATGTCGAGTTAATGTGAGGCAGCACACCTTGCTGCAAAACAGGCTGTCAATCAAACTCTCTCAGAGGCTTTTTCAACTTCGCTGGAGGGTCTTTAACTCTTCTGTATGAAAACAAAGATCATCAGCACAAGGTTGTGTCTGAAAAACTGGAGAAACTGGCTACTTTATCAGTGAATGGAAGAAGTTAGTTCATGGCTTCAACACGCACACACACACACACACACACACACACACACACACACTTAAACACACATCACATGGAGTAAAGTTTACTGCTGACCGCCGCCGTCCTGTCTGCTGTCGATTACCCAGTGTTCTCATGTACCTTTCCCACTCCCCCTTCCAACAGGCATGCAGTACGGATATGTTGCTAATAGCGGAGCTAGCTCTGCCTCTGCTGCCACCTCAGGCCCAGCCGCAGCCCCTTCGTCATCCAGCTCTGATGATGATGATGATGATGATGATGAGGAGGAGGAGGATGAGGAAGCAGGTCTGCTTTAGCTTTTTCCTCCCACCAACCTTCATGTTAAAACTTTCAGCCCTCCCATGAACCCCTCCGGCTCTGTCCTAAACCTCCCCACGCCCTCACGCTTTCAGTGTCCGCTCAGAGTAGAGCGACACCCATCATGTTTGTTGTCGGTGTGTTTCCATTTCCTGCCCATGTAACGTCCTCCTCTGTGCCTGACGGCCATCTGTCACTGCCGGCACCCTTAATCAGTTTGTCCCTCATCATTCGTACTTTCCCCTTTCTAATAGGCTAATCAGATTTTTCCCTCCCATTCCCGCCGCCTCTCCCAAAGTTCAGCCAGTGCTCGCCATCTTTCCCCTCACAGTCATCAGCACCGGCTCTGAATCATCGTCTAAACCTGTGTGTACTCTGCTCTGTTGCTCCGTTACTGAGAAGTGATGTGAAGTTGTGTCTCTCAGAAAGGTGAGAGGTAAGTGGGTTAGCTTTTCGGTTATCTTCAGCAGCCTCAGCCAGATTCTGCTCGTCTTCATTGTCATGCTGTGGGGGGAGGCATCCCTGCATGCTGTCTCGCTCTCTCTCACTCAGCAGCCTTTGGGATATGATGATCTGTCAGTAGTGCAACTCCCAATTACCAGCAGACATCCAGCTGCGGCTGCTGATGGATCTGCTGAATCAATAACTTGTGTTCTTACTTCTGGGTGGCTTACAGCTCCAGAGCTCGGGTGGTGAATCATGGCCGTGGATATGAGCTGGTTGCCTTCTGATTATAAGCTCACGTTCATGTGTTTTGAGACTTAACTGTTGAGGCGTTAAGTGCTGAAACAAGTAGATGATGATACATGGTTAATGACAAGATTAAGATTAATAGGTCATAGCTTCTGAAGTCTGAGGATTTGCTGCCCATCTTGATTTTCATATTATTAATTTAAGGTTTTGGGGTTTTGGACTGATCGCCAGACAAAACTGGCAACGCGGTGGTTCTGAAGAATTGTGATGAGCATTTTTCAGTATTTTTCTGACATTGGTTACATAAAATAATTACTTGTTTTATCAAAAATAATCAAGAGAATGACCTTGAGACAGTGAGAGACGCGGAGCTTTGCCCTCACTGAAAATCCCCTGAATGAATCAGGATGAAACAAACTAATGAAAATCATCATTCGTCGCGTCCCTGAAGCGTCCGCCTCATAAAATGCTTTTGTCTTTCTTTTAATGCCAATGTGCGACACCAATATGTTGACTTTACCTTATTTTAAAACCACATTAAAGTTCCATTTAAATTGCATTAGTATGCTTACAGTCAATAAAGATAAACCTAATTATCTGCAGCATTAAGAGAGAGATTGAAGTACTGTGTGTCACATAACACAGCACCGTGCTGAGCTTGTCATGCGTGCAGTGTGTGTGTTATGCACCGCTCAGGTGTTCTGCTGATGACTGTCCCTCAGGTGATGTGTCGTCAGCCAGAGGTTAACAAGTTTTTAAATATAGCCACTCCCCTGCCGGCGGGCCCGGGCTCTCTGTGCGGGTGTTTGCTGACTTTCCTGCTCCCCATGAGGAAGAGTGGCTGAAGATTTTGTCTTCGCGGTTAGGACTCATTTACACGTCTCTCGATGGGAGACTTGTTTTAGCTTTTCCCCTTGTGACCTCTTTAATTCTGCCTGGTCTGTCTCGTGGGCCGTCTGCTGCAACAAAATACTGCTTGTTGCTTCGTGGATGAATCAGAGGTGTGATATTAATCAGTGTATTCAAACTTAATGCATTACTTTAAGACAAAACTCTTCAACTGGTTAAAACAAAACCTTCAATAGTGTTATTTTATTTAGTCAAATGAAATAACAGTATGATCCTGTGATCTGCATTATGGTACCAATAGAGTCTGTGAGCGATGATATCAGATTCCCACTCAGCAATAATCACAGTTCAATGTGAAGAGAGAGAGTCCAGTTAATCATTTATTTTTGGGAAATTGCAGTAAAAAGAAGAAACTTTATGTGTGTGTGTGTGTGTGTGTGTGTGTGTGTGTGTGTGTATCCACACACACAGATATATGCATACATGCGTACACACATACATACAATATTCTGTGTTTATATCACTCAGGGTTGCAACTAACGATGATCTGGATTCTCGATTAATCTTTTGCTTCATAAAAGGTCAAACAGATGACAATCAGAGTTTTCTGAAGCGCTCAGCAGCGTCTTCATGTTTGTTTTGTCAGTCCGGCCGTCCAAAACCCAAAGAGATTCAATCTACATCTAAAACAGAGAAAAGCAAAGAAAAGCAGAAAATCCTCATGTCAGAAAAGCTCTGCCCTGACAGTGTTCAGCAGAGCCGTGTGTTGAAGGCACACACAGTACGTTTCTTTGCTTTGTCTCCTCGTGGCCTCTTCCAAACCTGCTGAGTCATCGTGCCGCTCGGCCCGACCAGACGAGCCTCGTCTCGGCTGAGTGTCTGAAGATGTACTTGTTGTCGTGGCAGGTCTGTGGCGAGTCTCAGTTGATTGTTCAAGCACGTGTTGCATCTTGTATCACATAATGTGGACAAAGTGTGGTCCTGAGGAAAATCTCAGAGGACACGCAGCTTTTTTTTCCTCCGTTCACGCTGATTGTAGATAATCAGATCAGCTTCACATGAGAGAAACAGATCACAGAGGGGGATCCTGTCAGCCACAGTATGACTGGATCTTTAATTATCTGGGAGGCAACAGCCAGGGGAGCAAGCAATGACCGAAAATCTTAGAAAGGTTAGAAGAAAAAGGCAAACTGGGCTGAATTACCCTCCACAAGGAGCGTTTACTCTGAACAGTCCTGGTTTACCTCTGAGAAGCATCCTTTCTATGAATGTATGAGCTGACAGAACAAAGGAGAGGAGGAGGAGGAGGAGGAGGAGGAAGAAGGCTAAGCTGTCCTGGTGTCCTCCTCCTCCAGATCACATAATCCAGCAGTCTGCTGGTCCGATTTAGTTGGAGATAATTGGATCGCGTCCCGTCCAATGAGCTCTGTGCCAGAGGCCTGCCGTGTCTCGGCTTGCTGTTGATCCCTCCTTTCGGCCCTCGTGGATTAATGGCTTCATTCAAATATTGTACACTTGTAATCCGTTTGGAAAACCTATTCATTATCGGACACGAGAGGAAAAGCAGTAGCTGCTGTAGACCATCATGCAGTGCATCTGCCGTCTTTATTTATATATTTTTGCTCTCATTTGGTAGAAAACAGGAGAGAATCAGACAGGAAGTGGGAGCTCGCGTCAAACCAGGATGTTGTGCTTCTCCTCTGGGACAAATTGCCAAATTAGCCTGTAGACACAACTCATCAGACTGTGGGTGCTCGGCATTCTGGGAAGTGTATGAAATCACCAATCAGCTGTGGAGTTTCCTTGTAAATTTCCCGTTGACTTTACATTTAGTGATTCTCACCGACGTGAACTTCGTCTCCTTGAGGCTTTAAAATGTGTTGAATGCATTTCACTCCTCATAGAACAAAGCTTTTTTTAGATCTTAAAATCTGCATTTTTTTTACAGCAGCTTGACTTCTTCTCCACTGTTTTCTGGCTAATTGCTGCATTTTTAAAGTCACGAGTTAAGAAGAAGTGTGTGTTAGAGAGTGTGAAGGGAGAAAGAAAGTGTGTGTGAGAGTGAATGAAGACGATGGACCGAAGTACGAACCAGCAAATGAAAGACTTGAGAGATGAAGAGAGATGAAAACAATGACTGCCTTTCTGTGCCCGTCACATAATCCCTGTAATCTTTTGCTGCTCTCATGTTTCTGTCCTCATTTGTCCTCTGTTCCGTCCACGTCTTCTGTCCTCGGAGGCCCGCGCTGTCCACCACGCACTCGTCTGCTCGCTGGTTCAGGACTAAAGTGCATCCTTTCATCGTGATCTCCCTCCTGTGTTCACTCTGCTTCATCTGTCTCTGAAGCCTGAGGGGGAACAGACTCGCCGGTCTTCATGGCCAAACAAACAAACTGCTCTCCAGCCTCTTTAATGTTTCCTGCTTTGTTCTTCTCCTCTTTCACTGACCCTCCCTCCTTCGTTCTTATGACTCCTCTTCCAGTCGTCCTTCAGTCTCAGACCTTCCCTCTTTTTTTATCTTCCGACCTTGTGCTTTTTCTTTTGCTGGATCTTGTTTAACTACATTCATTTCATTCTTTCCAGTCATCTCAGCCAGTCTTTGTTTTTTTTTTTCTTTCAGTTTTTAATCCTTTCCCTCGTTCTCTCTGCCTCTCTCAGGTGGCGACACTTCCTCCTCCTCCACTGGCAGTGCCTCTCCGGTGCCCAACAGCTATGATTCCCTGGAAGGGGGAAACTATCCAGGTGTGTTGATCCCAAACACGCTCTTCATCTAAATAATAGGCATACAAACAAATAATCACACACCAGGGCCTCTTTTCTTCTTTGTGATTTAATTAAGTTTCTGCTCTTATTGAGTTTTACTTAATGAGCAGATTTCACTGTCATTACATTTGATAACTGTACATACGGCCATGTTTTGGTTTGATGGGAGTAAATCTATTGTGTCGCCAAACGGCTCTCTGGGAGACATGAAGCGGAGGCAGAGGTCGACAGGTGGATGCAGAGTGGGGACAGAAGAACAGCGCAGCAGGATAATTATAGCAAGAAGAAGCTTTTCTACTTAAAATGAAATGTTCAGAGGAGATCTGAGAGAGATGTTTTTCTGCAGTGCAGGGATGATGAGATGCACTCCTCAAATCATATAAAAGCCTCTGATGAAAATGGGACACACACACACACACACACACACACACACACACTTCCCACATAAATATTATATTTCCAAAAAGCAGCACACAGCTACACTGATCTTTGCTCTGTCGTAATCATGTTAAAACCACCCGTCTTCCAAACATGCATCTGCTTTCTTTAACGCTGACTTCCTTCTTGCTCAGACTCCATGCCGCCTTCCAACGACATGACCAACCAGGCCCCGCCCTATGGTAGCTATGGTTACCCCAGCATGCAGCCTGCCTATAGGCCGGGGCCGCCCTCCCACGCTGACGCGTCCCCCTCTCGTGACCTGTACAACCAGGCGAGCTACCAGCAGTACTCTCAGGTGAGGCGGCAGCTCGACTGAAACAGATGCTGAGAGTTCTGTTACTGTTTCTTATTTGCAAGTGAAAAAGGTTTTACCTGCCCGGCTCCAGACGTCTGCATGATTCAGGTCTGCTGTCGCTCAAGTGTTTGTTTACGCATCAGCCTGATGCAACACAACGTGACGTCAGCTTTGTCTTTGTAAAAACTGTTGATAAAGTTGCTGCAGAAACTTTTTCTCCACACTGCTCTTTTCATGGATCCTCACAGATCAGATCAGAAACAGATCTGTTCTGATTTATCACAAGAGTAAATACCAGCTCTGTCTCCCGCCCTCCTCCGCAGCCATTCCCAAACCTGTCCCAGCTGTCTGCGGCCTTGGGGGGGCTGAGCGGGGTGCCAGAGCTGGAGGTGGAGGCCCTGAGGCCCGTCAACCTGCTGCAGGAGAGGAACCTGCTGCCCCACAGGCCCCTCGAAGCCCCCGAACCCAACCTCAGCCCCGAGCTCAAGAAGGTCAACTGTAGTCCTCAGTAAGTAAAGTTTACTCATATATCTGTTATTTGAATGAAATCTTTTGTTATCTCTTTCTCACATTCGCTGAATCTCTGTCATTGTCTCATCACCTGGATGTGTAATCCTTCTCCCTCCTCTGCTGATCAGAACATTCAGATGTACCCTGACCAGCATCCCGCAGACCCAGGCTTTACTCAACAAGGCCAGGCTCCCTCTGGGCCTCCTCCTGCACCCCTTCAGAGACTTACAGGTATGATCTGATGCCTAAAACCCCCAGAAATCAAAATACACGTCAGATGACAGGTTCTTCTTTATGTACACTTTGTCCCTGTTGATTTTTGCCAAACTGTCTTGTCGATAAATTAGTTTTAGATATTTGAGGGGATTTGTTTTTTTCTGTTTTCTAAGCAGAAAAGGTGAATAAAAGCACGTCTCCTTCATTATTACTTAAATACCCTTTCACAACAAGCTGAGCAGATGAGTCTGTAGATGTGTCTACAGTCAGCAGCAGGGCAGGCAGGAGGAGGAGATCACGAGGAGGTGCAGGAGGATGAGTGAGTGTATTTATAGAGGTGTTCGTCAATGTGGTGACTGTCCTGCCAGAGAGCAGTGATACCACAGGAGGAGCGAGTAGAAGGCTGACGCCGGCCAAAGGGCTGTGAAAGTTTGGAAGTGGCTGGAAACTTTGTTCGCTGAAGCTGCAGCAGCGTCGACGTTTGGCTGCTCCGCTGTGTTCTAACAGTTGGAAAAAGACGTGAGCGGGTCGAGTGTATTTTAAGTCGATTTACTAGGGACTCACTGAATGAAATGATCTTTCCTTGATTTATGTTCATGCAGTAAAACAGATGCATTACTTCAAAGTGTATCCACAGTCTGGGATAGACATCCAGCCTCTGTCACAGCTGTCAGCGCTCAGTCTCTGCTGCAGGTTTCACGCTCACCCTGTGCTTCACACGACACCGCTCACCACCTTCACACTGCACACCTCTGCACTGTAATGATTTGTGTTTGAAGTATAAAACAAACATTCATCCTCCACTGATAGTTTATTAATAACAAAGCCAACTCTGAATGTGCTTTTCAGCTGCTTCACTGGGTTCATCCGAGGGTCAGATACTAATGTTAATGTTGGAGCCTCCACACAGGGATCGAAACTGGTACCAGAAGTGGAGGAAGTACTCAGATCCTTTACTTAGGTGAAACTAGAAACCCCATAATCTGCAGATACTCAGTTGTGAGTTAAAGTCGAAGTACAGAAATGTTATCATCAAAATCTGTCGACACTGTGACGACAAAGTGTGGAATAACCTCAAGTGACCCGAGTAGACCGGCAGGAGGAGTCACTCAGTCACACTGTCCTAAGAACAGAAGATAGAGAACAGGGGGTCAAACAAAGACAACGTTTTCAGATTGGTTCGTCCGAAACAAAGCTTCTCTTCAGTGTCCGGCTGAGAGGAATGTTTAGAAAAGGTCACGATTGAGACAAAATGTGAAATATTCAGCTCACATGACACAACTGTGCTGTGCCTCAGCATTTTCTCCTTTTCTCCTGCTTTTCTTCTTCCTGTCTCTGCAGCAGCTGCCGGTGATCACGTCGAACACGATCGTGCGCTGTCGCTCCTGTCGCACCTACATCAATCCGTTCGTCACCTTTCTGGACCAGCGCAGGTGGAAGTGTAACCTCTGTTATCGGGTCAATGATGGTATGAGTCCAGTCCCCAGTTATTCTGGCTCAGAAGGTAATATTGTTAATCCAATGTGCTGTAATTGTGATATTATTTCATTGTTTTGCTCTCTTTTCAGTTCCAGATGAGTTCATGTACAACCCGGTCACCAGGTCGTATGGCGAGCCCCATAAGAGACCAGAGGTCCAGAACTCCACGGTGGAGTTCATTGCCTCCTCAGACTACATGGTGAGCTGCTTCCTCTGGCCCTGAACTTGTGGAGTTTTCATGTAGTGTGATCATTTGTCCACTAGAGGGCAGCCTGGTCTTTGCTAAAACATCTGGAGACGACTTCAGTTTAACAGGCTAAACAAAGAGTACTTACACGAGGTGTCGCTCGACTACAACAAAGACAGACTTCACATTTGACATGTACCCACACGTTTTTAAGACCGTGTCTGTGATTCTGCCTCCTGTGTGTTCAGCTGCGGCCTCCTCAGCCTGCGGTCTACCTGTTTGTTCTCGATGTGTCTCACAATGCTGTGGAAGCCGGTTACCTTAAGTACTTCTGTGAATCTCTGCTGGACAACCTCGATAAGTGAGTGATGATAATAATAATGACTAATAGTGTGATTTCCTCATGAAACACATGAACGAGAAGAGGGAAAATAAGCAGATGGTCCTGAGCGGCTGACGGTCGTACGTCCGCCTGAACTAGCTCTCACACAGGGTTGTTATGTGCTCCAGGTTGCCGGGGGACACGCGCACCAGGGTGGGCTTCCTCACCTTCGACAACACCATCCACTTCTACAACCTGCAGGAGGGGCTGTCCCAGCCGCAGATGCTGGTGGTGTCGGACATAGACGGTACGTTTGCTCACTGAACTCAGGCTTCAGGCTGCACACTCGGGACAGGAGCTTTGTTTTTTACCTCTTACAGGAGGTGGCAGCTGTGTCTAAAAATAAACTTCACTGAATAACAAGCTTGGGCTCCTTATTTTTTGAAGTATTTTAAAATACTCTGAAAGTTTCATGAAAATTGTCATAAATCCATATTTTTTTTCGCTTTTTTTCCAGATGTCTTCATCCCGTCTCATGACAGTCTAATGGTGAACCTAAAGGAAAGCAAAGAGGTAAATACTCTTCATCCCAGTCCTCTCATCATTTCTTCAAACCCCCCCCCTCATTTATTATCTCCTTCCTCTTCCTCCTCCAGCTGGTGAAGGACCTGCTGACGTCGCTGCCGGCCATGTTCAGCCAGAGCAGGGAGACCCACAGCGCCCTCGGCCCGGCGCTTCAGGCCGCCTTCAAGCTCATGTCGCCCACCGGGGGCCGCGTGACAGTGTGTCAGACCCAGCTGCCGACGCTGGGCGCCGGCGCGCTGCAGTCGAGGGAAGACCCCAACCAGCGCTCGAGCACGAAGGTGAGAAAGAGAAATGTTTTCGAGTCTGTACCAACATCTTTTACCATTTTATCAGCTGACTTTTTCAAAAAGACTTCTAAGTGAGGGTGGAGCTGCGTTCCAAGCCATGCCCCCGATGAAGTCTAGCTTGAAAATGACTCCTCACCCCCTCGTCTTGTGGATGAATTCTCACTAACGTGTTATATTTCTATTCACGCCTCAGCTCCCTGTTATCTCCAGCCACAGCGTCATCGCTGGGTCTCATGTTTCAGTTTCGAGCGTCCGCGGACGGTGCAGAGCTCAAGTCTGTGTTTTTGTGATTTATTGATCTTCATGGTCTGTGTTCTATTTTTGATCTGAATCTGAGGTTACAGCAGCGCTCCAAAATCCCTGAATAAAACAAACTGAGAACAGATGTGCTTTCTCTCTCAGGGAAAGTGATTTTCTGTTCTTTGGCTTCTGTGATTTCAGGAGGATTTTGGTCTGAAGAACAAACATGGAAATAAAGGAAAATATGCTTTTGACAGATCTGGCTCTCAGTCTGCGTATCATACATCATTTAGTGACACTTCAGTCATCAACACTCGTGTGTCCAGTAGCTCAGGAGGCTTTAAGGAAAGCAGAACTCCTGAAACCCGACGATGCTGATTTGTTCCTTTCCTGAGCTGAACAGCATTTCTTTGTGTGTCTACAGGGAGTTCCGCACCTCGGCCCGGCCACAGACTTCTACAAGAAACTGGCACTGGACTGCTCCGGTCAACAGATTGGTGTGGATCTTTTCCTGCTCAGCTCCCAGTACGCTGACCTCGCCTCGCTATGTAAGAACACCCGACGTTTCAGCTCAGCGTCCGTCTGTCAGTCAGTCAGTCTGTTGACCTGCAGGCACAACACGCTGATGGACAGTGAAATATCTCGACTGTTAGATGGTTCACTGGGTCTGAGTTTCCTCTTCTCTCTTTAAGTGACTGGCTGTGTCGAAAGCTAGTAGGATCAGCCTCAGTTGATATTCTAAAATCTGTCTGTTGAGCAACGGTGACTTCGTGCTTGAATGGTGGATCTGAAAAGCTGATTGGCTGCTCCTTCACACAGGACGGCAGCTGCACTCACAGCAGTAACAATGAGTTCTAATGGAGGGCCTGAATTATGGCACAGAGAGCATTGAAACTTTTCAAACAGCTCTCGCAGCATTATCCTCTTATCTGTCGTTGATCCTCGCGGTGGATCATGATTGATGGGTTATAATTGCAAAGCATTGAAACTGCTGTTAATCCAAGATTACCACGGCTGCTGTCCTCAGGAGGAGCGAGCTAGAAACTTCTCAGAGCCAGAGTATCCCCATTAGCTTAATGCTAACAGTAATATGCTAAACACATGTTAACATGCGCAAATTTATGTGGGATTTTTTCTGCATGACAGAAAAAGTCACTGTGGAATTAAATGAATACCTTCCCCCCTCTTCCTCCTCTTCCTCAGCGTGTATCTCTAAGTATTCAGCGGGCAGCATCTTTTACTACCCCTCCTTCCATCACATCCACAACCTCGCTCAGCTGGAGAAGTTCCAGAGGGATCTGGAGCGCTACCTCACCAGGAAGATCGGCTTTGAGGCGGTGATGAGAATACGCTGCACTAAAGGTAACTGAGTCACGACGTCAGTCAGACGCACAGAGGAGCTGAAGAACAGAGACGTAAATATGACTCTCTGCTTGTTTTTTGAACGTTTTTCAGGTTTGTCCATCCACACGTTCCATGGTAACTTCTTTGTGCGCTCCACCGACCTGCTGTCCCTGGCCAATGTGAACCCAGACTCTGCCTTCGCTGTCCAGATGTCAATCGAAGACTCTCTGGCAGACTCGTCGCTGGCCTGCTTCCAGGCTGCTCTGCTCTACACCTCCAGTAAAGGTACAAAACTCAGGCACGCTTTCGCCTCGATTGCACCGATTGATTCATATTCTCTGCACGCCTTCATATCCCACCGAGAGCGTTTTAGAAGCTGAGCATTGATTCAGTCATTTTTCAATCAGCTGCTCGTCACAGCTGGAATGTGACTATTTGCAAACAGCATGACTCTTTTTGATTGGTCATCCTTCTGTCCCTGTAGGAAAAAGGCGAATCCGGGTCCACACTCTGTGCCTGCCAGTGGTCAACCAGCTGAGCGATGTGTACGCCGGCGCTGACGTTCAGGCCATCACTTGTCTGCTAGCTAACATGGGTGAGTCCACAGCGTAAACCCTCAGCTGCCACTTTTTAATCCTCACGTTAACATCAAACCTAATCTCCTCCACGCTGGTGTTTCAGCGATCGACCGGTCCATATCGTCCAGCCTGTCAGACGCTCGTGACGCTCTGGTGAACGCCGTGGTGGATTTGGTGAGCGCCTACAAGAGCAACGTGTCGAACCTGCAGCAGTCCGGACTCGTCGTCCCCGCTGGCATGCGCCTCTTCCCCGTTTACATCCTCGCTCTGCTCAAACAGGTGTGGCTGCTGGAGGGCATCAGCACACACACACACACACACACACACACACACACACACACACACACACACACATACACACACAGGGGCAAGGTCGCACAGGCAGACACACACACATTCCATAGTAACACCCAATGATCCACCCCTAAATCAGTGTTACACATCCTAAAATATGAGCTGCTTTTACATAATCTCTCTCACACACACACACACACACACACACACACTCACTCACACACACCCTAATAAAAGCTTTACAGTCACACAGACTTCTATATGTTCTGTGACTGTATTCATCCACCCAGGACTCGTCCATTCATACATCCAGGGTGTGTCCACTTGCAGACACACTCACGCCCTTTGTGTCATGTGAGACAAACACTCCTGTCGGTCTGTTCGACAACGCCTTGGTTTAATCCGCCCTCGTTAAAACATCATCATCTTCAATTGAGCAGTGTGTTTGTTTGAATCCAGAGACGGTGAATGAGGATTGAGCTCCGTCTGCTCTTCTGTAACTCAAAGCTGTGTTATTGCATGTGTGAAGTGACTGGAGCAGGACAGAGAATGAAGGACGAGCGCTCACGTTCAAGTGCACCTCTGTGTCTTTGCAGAAAGCCTTGCGGACGGGCACCAGCACGCGGCTGGACGAGCGCGTCTCCGCCATGTGCGAGTTCAAGACGCAGCCGCTGCAGCAGCTGATGCGGATGGTTCACCCCGACTTGTACCGGCTGGACAGCATGTCTGACCAGGTAGCACACGGACGAGACTGGACTAAATGTCATGAGTCAGTGAAGTGAATTCAGATTGTGGGAGTAGGGAGCTGAGCTGATGGTGTCACTTTCTATGCGACTTTAGTTCATATATGAAAATAAAACCAAACGAAATGGGACAAACTTGAGTGCCCTCCAGCTAATCCACTGCACCCTCTGTGTCACGCCTGCAGGGGGCGCTCCATCTGAACGACACAGTGGTTCCCCAGCCTCACCTGCTCCACCTGTCTGCTGAGAGGCTGAGCAGGGATGGAGCTTTCCTCATGGACTGTGGCTACGTAAGAGTTCAGCCTTGTTTTTTCATAACACGTCGGGATGCCGTTTTTCAAGTGTCAGAGGCTTCGAGATGATGTTGATTTCTCCTCATTTAGATTTTGTCTCTTCTTTTGCCACAAACCTGTCAAATTGCCTTGTTTGCTTTAGCAAGCGGCTAATCAGAAACTTGTGTAATCAAAGTAAATTAAAGGCAAGTGCAGTGTTAATATTGGCCTGTTGGAAGGATAACAGCAGCGTCACTGCCCAGTTGCTGTTGTGCCACATGATTTAATTTAAGGGTTTTTCCACCCCGACAAAAATAAAATGCGGAGGAAATTGAATTGTTGTGAGAAGAAAATTTAATCTAAGGACACTGAAAATATCAGCTCTGAACAGTTTTATTCCTGGATGTTTGCTGTAGATGTTGGAATGATGTGTTTTAGCTGTGACACTGTTGATTCAGTTTTTATTTTTGATTTGATTTAGTTCCTTACGGGCCCTGGACACCTAACATTTGAGCATTTAACTGTCTAAACTAAACTTTATTACAGCTTGTGTAGCCATACAGATGTTAATATTTTAAAGACTCAGACTGCTGTGACGCTGCTCTCTCTTTCTGTCTGCGCAGGTCTTTTATCTGTGGATCGGCAAATGCTGCAACGACATGTTCATCCGAGACGTTCTGGGTTGCCCCAACTATGCTTCAATACCCCCCAACATGGTCAGTCGGACAAACTCAGAGACAAAAGCAGCTGTCGTCTGAAAATGTGATGTTTGTCATTTGGAAAGTGGGTGAACTTTGACCACGATCAGGCAAACGGCGGTGTTTTTATGTGACACGCCTCCGCCCAGCCGTTACATGAATGATGCAATGCAGCATTGCACATATTTCCCCTGAAAATGAGTCACAGATTCACAATAAAGAGTGCTGCATTTCTCTCTGTATTGTAAAAAAAAAACAACTCATGCAGCAAAACAAATTTGCTGGTGCAGCTTTTCTAACAAACCGTGCAGCTACCTAGAAAGCTCTGTCACGACCGCACCGCGGGCGGGACGCTAACACCCAGAACAAACAGCAGCCGTCAGCTCTTGTTTATGCTGCTTATTGTATTTTTCTAGAAGGGGGCTGATGCGTCCAAGAGCCACCTACAGACCGCACAGTGCAGACCACAGGCATGTTTCTGTTAACCGCACCGTGTCGCCGAGATGACTGTGACTCTGCTTTATCTGCCTCCAATCTAAAACACACAGCAGTGAAAAAAAACACAGTGTTGATGTTTGGGTTCTCCTCTCTTTCCTTTATGAATCCCAGAGTCACATTCCTGAGCTGGAGACTCCTCTTTCTGAGAGGGTGCGAGCGTTCCTGGACTGGCTGCAGGACAACAGAGCGTTCAGCTCCATCATACACGTTGTCAAGTAAGCACCGCCGCACATCTGGACTAACATGTGACCACACTCGGGGTCCAGTGCGACATCCAGATGCTGGAGATTAGGCTCATGAAGAGGCTGTTTTCTTTGTTTGTCTTTTAAATGTTTTGTCAGTTGTCAGCACTGACCTCAAATTATCGTAACGGCAGAATGAGTTTCACTTCCTCCACCGCCCGTGTTACCAAACGCCCAAAATTAGGAGGCATCAGAAGGCTCAGATTGAGCCTCAGTAGAAAGGAGACTCATATTCTCTTCTTCTGCTGCTGTAATCCCTGCGTTCAGTCATGAAAGTGAGCTGGGACGTGGACGAGGAAATGTGAAATACCAGGTTCAGGTTGTTGTTTAGTTCTGGTTCTTTTTAGAGCGCCGAAGCCACACAATGCCCACTTTGTTCTTCACTCCGCCCAAAAGGAATGTCAAACCCAAACGTTCTGTCAGGTTTCAATGCCTCCGTGCTCAAATATGAAGACGGAGTATATATAAATATATTTTTTGGAAACAGATTACAGTCTGCTCTGTGCCAGAGACGATGGTTCGTCTGCAGTGGTGTCTCTGAGGCAGGAAGGCTGGAGGCTGATTGAAGCGTTTTTTTTTTAAATTGATAAATTTCTAGATTTTATTTTGAAGGGATGGTGAGAGGAAATGTTCCCGGCTGGAGTGGAACTGGACATGTTGCAGTTATAGTTCATACGGTTTGTGTCTGAACCACCAGACCGCTGAGAATCCCCAGAGTCACCTGTTTGAAGCTAATAATTCGATGCTTCAGTGTCCAGCTCACATCGAGAGGAAGCGACTGTCACATCACCCGTGTGAGTGTGCGATCGTGTGTCTCATAGTTCAGCTGTTCAGGACAAAACGCCGACAGCACCGCAGATGTGTTGACTTTCTTAAACACGCTTCCAGGAGCGATCTCGGCCGCACATGGCCGCACACAAACAGGGCGCGGCCAGATCGGCGTCTCTCAGCAGAGATCGGCCTGAGGTTTGACAGAAAAATGCTTCCAGTGTAAACACATAGTAAGAGCGAGCTCGCTGACTGACAGCCGCGGCCGAGGCCTCCACAGGGACCGCATTGTTTCTGTTTCCTCTCCGTCCTCCTCTGTGGCACGCCATTGTTACTCAGCCACATGTTTACACCGCGGTGCTGCTGTGCAGGTCAGCTGATGTCAGCACAGACGGGCTGAGCGGCATCTGAAGGCGTGTTTGCTTCGCTCTGACAGATGAGAGATGCATGCGACAGGTTGGACGAGATTTTTCTGAGCCACTTGTACAGACAGTACGTACGATTACATCATGACTGAAACAAGACGTTTTCATCCAACAACAATAAACTTAAGGATAAAAAATGCAGCACTGTGCAAACGCCATGGCTTTGACCTTCATATGCGTCATTACTGGCTGTGTGTAGTGTTGTAAAGCTTTGAATTTCAACTGTTTTTAGACTATAAACCATGTTAGGCTCTTTGAATGACGGTGGAGCCGCACCTAAATTATCTTCATTACACACTAATCTGCTGATTCTCTTCTCCATCGAGAAACGCTTTGTTTTGTCTGACAAACAGTCTGCAGATTTTGGAAAGGTATTCTGGGTTATTTCTCTTTATTTAGCCCCAACTAACAAATTTGGATTAAACAGCATTAAGCTCAATTTATTCGTCCCTTTTCGTCATCAAGCAAAGCGGTGACTGTGTTGTATTTCTGATGATTTGATCAAGCCCCTCTAAATGAATCCAGCTGAATTCTCAAACCCAGAAATGTTGAACGTGTAGGATTAGAGCTCACGAGTTGATTTCTTGTCAGAGTTGTGCTTCTCTTTACTTCTCTGATCAGGAAATTCCTGATTTCAATGAAAAGTTTGAACTCTTGTCAGCAGCCTTACATGGATCTAAATTTTAAAAAACCCTCTTGACCCTCCCCTCTGTTTGTTTTTCCCCCTGCAGGGACGATGCTTCGGCTAAAGCGACTTTCTTCCAGCACCTGGTGGAGGATCGGTCGGATTCGGCTTCTTCCTACTATGAATTCCTGCAGCACATTCAGCAGCAAATGTCCAAGTAGGCTCCCATCACACAGAGACAAAGCGCAGCCGCTAGAGTCCTCAAACCAGAGCCAGAAAACAGGATTTCAGCCTCGTAGAGTGAAAACTAGCGTTAGCCAATGACGGACTCCCATTGCTCCTTCAGACCGGTCTTAGCGAGGCGGGTTACCTCCCGTTTCTCCTCTTTTTAAACACATCCATCCTCGAAGCTCATTGGTCAGCCGGGATCTGACCATCAGAAGGGGAGGAGGGGACAGTTGTAGAGAAGGATTAAAGTACAGAAAGGAATAAAATGAAGAAATGAGTTATTGAAGCGCTCCTCGCTGCCTCTCGGTCATGCCGGCCCCTCGTTTAGCCTCCCGTCAGGTCCATCGCTGCTGGGAAGAGAAGGGGAGAGTCGAGCCACGAAGATGCCACTTCAACACGTTTTAGTTCGATTTGTTTTCGTGAGCCTCACATGTAGCTAGTGCTGTTTTTTGTTGAATTTTCTAATTTATTCCCCTCCTCGCTCCTCGGTTTTATTTTCAGACTCTTTGAATACACTGGAGAACAGAAACGAGCATTCCTTCTGTTGTTTTTCGGCATGTGCTCTGAATACGAAACGCATGTCGCCGGTTTGTTTGCTGCTAGTCTGAGGACGGACGACAGCCGTCTGTGTCCCGGGAATAGAATTTGACAGTGGTTGGATGCTGAACCCCCCCGTCGGCTCCTCTCTGCTCCGCTGTGTGAACTCCTGATTAGTCGAGATCAAACCAACCACCGCCACCGCCGCTGTCGACAGTCTTCTCCTCGTTTGTTTTATTTTTTTCCAGGCGCTAACTGAAGTTGCTCTCCACTTTGTAACTATTGAAAAGAATCTTTTATGTGCGATAATTTATGAATCAGCTTATTAAATAAAAAACAAAAACAGAACTCTGCCTGTTTGATGTGATGGTGCCGTCAGTTAACAACAAGCAGGATTTGTTCTCACGGATTCCTCCACAGTCAGTCTGCAGGTTCCCACAGTTCGTGTGCATGAACAAACCTTCGGAGGCTTTCTGCCTTTATCTCTGGATCAGGGGTTGATGTAATGTCACTCACTCACTATTCTCAGACATCATGTGACTTTTCAGGACCTCGACTGATGGCTCTCATGTTTCAACATGTTTATATCGTCCACCACTCCCTCCGCCTCACGTCTCAGTGGATCCGCGACTCCTGTAGCATTTTAAAGCAGCACAACCAGGAAGAACTTTGACTTTCCATTCAAAATAAATCCCATTTGAAAAGTTTGGATTTTGGATGAAACAGAAGATTTTTCACCATTAACACAGGATGAGTATTTTTCCACATAATAACCTCAGTGTTCCCTCCTTTGGGCCCAGCTGTCAACCTCGACCACCCGCCACAATACAAAGTGACAGTGACAATCATTTTTAATGTTCCAGGAAACATTAACAGCACAAACATGTTTGCAGAGTTTACTAAGTTTAGTAACAGTGGCTTTAAACCAACCAGAACATGAGCCTCAAAAAAAAATAATAACTGAATAATGATGGTGTAAATTTGTAGGCTGTTATTAAGTTTTTAGTCCGATCCTGATCTTCTGTGCTGCATCTTTTCTACATCATCACCTTTGTTAAAATACCCATAAACCACTTTAAAGTGTATTAAACCACCTGTATTAAACCTTAAGAGGACTAAAACTCTTAAAAACTGACATCTCCTCTTACATAACATAAAGTGTCCAATCAGAAATGAATACGTCCTCCTGGAAGTCAACAGATTGGCTAAAGTCAAATGTCTCAGACCTTTGTCTCCATTTTCTCTACAATTAGTCTGAAATAACATCCATACTTAAATAATAAAAATAAATCTTTCCTGCTAAATATAAAAACACAGATGATGCTGAAATGTTAATATAACTTGTCAGAAATCAGACTTACAGACCAACTGAAGTCAAACTAGCTCGAGTCAGTCTTCATATGACTTTTCACATCACAGCTCTGCTGCAAACTGAAAGTGAAAATAGATGTTTGATTGATATTCAGCGTCTTAAATTTGACTGTTTTCATGCCACCAAGTTGATTCTTTCAGATTTCCTGCAGCGTTTCACTCTTGAACGTCTTTGTTCCCCCGAGACACTGAAAGTACGCTCTGAAATTGAGCCATTTTACAGTTGAGGAGCTCTTATCAGCAAACACTGTGTAATGGATATAATTAGAAAATCTTTCCCATGCTCTTCCAGACTCGTTCTGTGTTTTCTTAAACTTCTTCACAGCAGGAAATGATGAAAAACTCATCCTGCAGTAGTTTTCAGCCTTCACAGACCTGCGGAGGACCCTGGTCTGAGAGCGAAGTTTGTTTTCTTTAACGGAGTCGAGCTGCTTGAGAAGGAGCTGTGAAATGCTCCGAAGCTAATCGCCTGTAGTAAACACGCCAACAGCCAGCGAGCTGCTCCATTTGCAAACATATCTGGCTCCCATATGGCCCAACTGCTGCTGTTCTCACGGAAAACTGCAGCCAGGACCTCAAATATTTCAGCCGGTGGTGCTTTCGGTGCCAGCTGGGCAGAAGGCAAAAAGCTGCACATCCACAAAGCTCTCATGTTCTCTGTTTTGATTTCTGAAAAGCATAAAAACATGTTACTGTCCAAAATATGAGTGAACGTGTTGGACAAAACGACCACGTCCATCTGGAACAGGGCGTTAGAAAAGTCATTTCAGGCGCTTCAGAGCAGCCGTGTTTACGTACTTTTTGTACGTCTGAAGCTAATGTGGCTGCTGATGCCAGATGTTGGCCTCCGTGTGTCTGCTGCTCTCACTCATACATGTGCACAGGCCATAGCGGATGACGCTCAGAGGCTTCCTTTGCTTTTCAAACCTGCCACCGTCACCAACGCGCTGAACCAGCTCTCTCTCTTTTTTCACCAGCGAACAACAAGCGAGCGCTGTTCTGCCTGCTATATTTAAACTCCAGCTTTAACTGGTCCAACCCTTCACACTCCCACTTCCAACGGTCCAGCCCACCCCTCACCCACCTCAGCCGCAACTCCGCTCCAACTTTCCTTCTCACCACAGACCTTTCTTTGATAAATTCATGATCGTGAAGTCACAGTTTCCCCGTCTGGCTGTACATTTTACCTCAAGCATTCGACTCTGCAGTGATTCCTGTGCAGCACTAAGGGCCAAAATGAGAGCAGAGGCAGATTAATCCCTCATGGTGGAAATCCACAACGTCCCTTTGTTCTAATCTGTTTTGCTGATGTTTTCAGTGCTTCACTTCACGTGACGACGGTTGTATGTTGGGTGTGTGGAGGGCCGAAACACTCTTAGCGCTAACAGTGCAGCACTAGATCCATTAAATCGGTGACGTTACCTTTGCATGTTGCTTACTTGAGTCATCTATTTGCTTTTTCAGGCACAGCCAGTTTATTAAGAGCAAACTCAGATTTTCAAAGCTCACATACAAGGAGTTTCGCAGTCTTAATGATGACTTTGCTGTTGGTGTGAAAGGTCAGCTTCCGCACATCGTGAACGCAGCCTTGGTGTGATTCACCTGTCAGTCACACACTCATTTTTCTTTACCTCTTATGGCAGCAGAGAACGCGCCGTCCCTGAGGCGATGCTTTCATTTACGTCCCATTTTTAGATTTTTAGTCAGTGATACAGTTTAATTCTGCTCTTTTGTAATGTTTTTGATGTGGCTGAGGGAATCGTTTTGTGTTCTCATAAAAGAGATCATACAGAGTGTGTACAAAAACTACTAGTACCACTTGTGACAATGGAATTGATTTGATTTTATGTGCCACAGGTAGTCAGTTTTGAAAGCACATGAAAACATTGTGAATAATCCACAAAAATGTTCTATTCTTGCATAAAATGAAGATTAGGAATGATCTGTCTGTTAATTACATCATACAAACCAATAAAACTTTTGGCAGCCACCGCGAAAAGGCTTCTTGGCACCAGACTTTTTTTTAGGAATCATTAAACCATGATAAATCATTCAGGAGTGAACCGTGCCAACGTGACAGTTATTGTATATTAAAGTCATTCGAGTCAATGCAGCAGCGGTCGGTCGGCCTCTGCGACAAATCTTCATTTGTGCTCATTTATATGGAATACACAATTATCATCTGTAAAGAAAATAACTTAAGGTTATAAGGTTCATTTTCCAGCCGTTCCAGCATTCGATCGCGGTGAAAGCAGCAGGGCTGGAGGTGAATCGTCTCTGACTGCTGCATGCAGTATGTTCAGGTTTGATTTGAGCCAGCCATTGGATGATAAGCCCCCTGGCAACCCTCCTCATCTTCCTTCTTACCCTCTCTGAAATCCACACGAGATTGTCAGACACATACGCAGCCCCGGTCTGGTGCTCTCTGAGGTTATCTGCTGCTGATATACTGCTTGGCAGCCTGTGGGAGTTTCTATGGGAGTCTCCTCTTGGCTTCACTCAAAAGCAGTTTCTGTGTTCATCCTGTAAGCAAACAATGGGGTATTGTTGCACCGGATATAGTGCAGATAGTCGCGGGCGGCAGTCAAAATACAGAGAAAACTTCTTTTAGTGGAGGGTGAGGGAAAATATTTCAGTCTGGGGCCAGATAAGGACCTCATGTGCCTTGTTTTCATCCCTGTGGTTGAGCAAGCCTCGTTCCTCCTGCAGCCCAGCCTTCTTCTCACTGCAGACTTCATGATGGAAACCTGCATCCTTTTCCCGAAAATGCACTCTGTGGCCATTTCAAACCATTCAACATTTCAAACAAAGAGAGGCCTGCTTTCTGCCACCTGTCTGTCAGAGCATCGTTAACGTTTTCGGCTCTCGACGCCTCTTTATCTGCCGCTCGGTGACGAACAAACACTTCTGTTTGTTCAGCTTTCCTGCAGCTTGACACAGCAACACGCCAGTCCTTTGCAGAATAACCTCCACCTAAGAGGAGCCCAGCTGAGTTTATTTTGATGAGCATTCCTCCTCAGATGGGCCAGAGTCCTCAACTTGAACCACATGCAGAACGACTTCAGAGAGAGGGAATGCTGCCGGGATGCAGAGGCCTCAAAACACACCGCAGACCACAGCAGTGTGTTGAAACTGGTGAGAGCTTCTCATCCAGTGGGGCTCATAAAATTGGGTTTTGGACTGTTGTTTGGACAAAACAAGCATTGTGAAGGACAATTTCAGTCATTTCAATTAATCAGATTACTCTTTGTTAGCTGCAGCCCTACATTTGTTGCAGTATGTGGAATGTGTGTTAAGTCTCATGTGTACAGTTAAAATTGAAAATTCACAAAAACTAAAAATGTGTGAACTAGGCAGCGTCAAGCTGTGTGTCAATAGTTTCTCCATTATTCCCTCTCCTAAACATTTTGTACAATCCCCAAATCACAGCTTGAGTGAAACGGAGGCGTTAAATACTCAGCAGGATTAACTGCTCTTCAATGCTGCCTAAATGGACAAAACGCTGGTTTAACTGCTTTGTTTTTGGAGTTCACTTTAATACTCCTCCATAAAAAGGTGGCAGTTCTTCAGTCTGTTGCTCTGGACTGTTGTACTTGGCCGGCAGCACCAGTAGGGTTTCAGACTCAGCCCCTTCCCCAGAGAAGTCCGTTACCCGCTGAGGGCCCCCTGTGTTTGACGTGGAAAGTATAAATCCACCCAGTTACGTAAGAGATCCTGTCTTTATGCTGCTCAAAGTACAGATCCTCTACTGCTTCCTCTGTATTGGTTGGATCCCCAAACCGCCTCAGGAAGTTGTTTCCTGCTGTCAAGTCCTGGCTTCCCTTGCTGGCTGTTTGAAACGTCTTTAGCACTTCCTCTATGAAGGCCTGCCTGAGTGCCTGAGAAGAACAAGCGGAAAATATCTGGATAGAAATCTTTCTGTCGCCATCCATGTTCCCATTCTGGCTCTTATGATACCATGGCGAGGAGCTCCCATCCCAGAAGGGAAAACTATGCTGAAAATGTAGCCACACATGGTGTTGTAAGCCAGTTTGGGTATGAAGACACGCTGGATTTGTTGCACAAACATTGAGAGCAGAGCTGCAAGGGAGACACTTGAGCCAATAAGCTAGTTTTTCTGCCTTAAAATTACAGTCCTTAACTCAAATGTGCACATAACAGTCCAGCAGCAAAACTCAAAACACAGGAGGTCATATGACGAGCTGCTCCTCCTCCATTCTGACAGGAGGGCGTGTGGTTGGTTCAGGCTGAACACAGTGTCTTCTGGACATGTTGAGGTATCATGGAAATGTCCAATTCGGAGGAGACCTCACAGCAGGTCCACTGCATGCTGGAACAAATGCATCTCCCACCTGACCTGGGGACCACAGGATGGTGGTTAAGATTAGTCCCCTCAGGGGCCCCTGGCCACTCAGGCTCATCCACCTTCACCATTAGCCACTTGCTCACCAGTCACTGCTTGCACAGCCATCTCACCAATGAATCAATCATGAGAATCTTGGAAACTTTTGTGGTCATGTATACAATCTTTAAAAGATTTAATCTGCAAACTGGTTTGTTCTTATCTGCTTCGATTTCACTACCAACACAAGCTGCTCGTGCCTCTTTCTCAGCAGTGTGCTGGAAGCGCTCAGTAAGGCAGCAGCCTCTCAGATCAATCTGGCTTCTACTCTGCATTCCCAGATGTTTCTGTTTGGCCAGGGAGCGGGTGGGTGGCTGGGGGCTGAGACCGCGTGCTGACCGCCAACCTCGGCCAATAATGAACTCTGTCTTCCAGGCGTCGGTTCTGACTCGCGGCCTCTCTTTAATGAGAACAAGTCTCTGTGAATTACGAGGGTGAAGCGGTGAAGACAGAGGACGCGACTGGTGAGACTACCGGAGATCTGTTTTCTGTGTTTCCCACAGGACTCAGGTTTATTAATAGCCACCCACTGCAAATATCTCCATGGGCCCACTGTCTCATGAGCAGGACGAGGCTCTTTCTGAACACAAAGCCCAGTGTTTGTCTTGGATTCTCCTTTTACTTTCCTTCCGAGTGGTTGAGTCACTGGTTAAACATCCTGTTTGCTTTTTTTGTGTTTTGAATTAGTGATGTTATACATTTCTATTTCAGCAATCTTTAGGATGATTAAATCTTTTTGCCAAAATAAGTTCCAAACAAATTAATTGAACTCTTTTAACCTATAACCTTTTAAAAAAAATCATCAGACTTCAAGCCTTTAATGAATCCTCATCAGGGTTAGATTTGTATACAGATAATGGACGTCTTGGTAAAGCCTTTAGGAGCTGTGATTGCATTGATGTGATTTATGTTTCACTGCTTTAAAACATCTTTTTTTTCTTGAAGGTAGATTGTATTGACTCCAAGGTGCTAATGCGATCATGACATCAGCCTCTGACTCAGAAGTCAACAGCTGTGAATGTGACTGAGCATCTGCATTCAACCTGCCCGACTGTGAAATCACAGGAGCTGCTGTGCTCGGACTTCGTGACGGGACTTTGCCACTCGTACCTGTAATTATGTGTGAAAACAACTCTTTACTACATGCCTGCATGGTGCAATAATGCGTCTCACCTACAGACTTGTGATGAGATGATCCCATGTCTCACTGCAGGGACGCCGCATGAGATCGCCGTGATTCAGACTCTGTCACGAGTGCGTTTACCTCAGGCTTGGTTTATTTTCCCAACACAAATCACATCCTGAAGGAACAGAAGGCCGCTATTGATCCAGACAGCACTGACAATAATGTTTTTATAAAAGGCTGGTCATGCTGAGCTAATGTTGGTCTTAAAAGCCAGATTTAAAACTCACGAAAATGTTGGGTAATCATTAAAAGGTCTCTTCATAGAAGTTAGTTTAGAAAGTTTTGAATCAGGTAAATTTTGTCAACCGTTAAGTCCACACAATAGAGATTAGTCATTATTTAAATGTTCCTCAGCTGCATTGCGTTGTGGGAGAACAGTGTCTATTGACAGCACGCTCAAAATTCAGCCATTTGGCCTGTTTGAGTGTTCTTCATTCAAGAACCTTCCAGACCGGGACTTGGATCAATCAATCAGCTTTCTTGATGCACAGGTCTTCACTGCAGGTTGCTGCTGAAGCATATGACTCATTCACTACCATCATATGCTCAGCAGCCAATCACAGACGTGCTTCTCTAACACACATCACGACCAACAGGACAGAGAAACTCTTTCCTGAAGTAAGGGGTTGTGACCTGTGATATTTTTGCCGTCCTATCCATTTTGGACTCGCAGCCCCTCACTGTTATCACGGTCTTCTCTATTTCGGGCTCTTTATAAGCCCTGTTATCTCACACCGACAGTGGAAGGAAAGCTACCGACCGGTTCCCTGTGTCAGCAGTCTATCAAATATCTGTTTATTTATCTGAAGATTCAGAGTGTTCGGACACAACAGTTCCCTCAGCAGCTGCAGGACGCCGATTGTTGCCAAAACAAAGTCTTCTGTCTGACACAAGCAGTCAGACTCTTACCTAGTCATGAAAAAATGATGTAATGTACAAGAAGAAAGGCAGTTTATCTGAGGTTCTTATTCCTAACGTTCTTATTCCAGTTTTTTAAAGATTATTCAAAAGTAGTGATTGTTAATAACACAGATGAAGCTGGATCCTACAGCAAATCTTTATTTTTGTTGTAGTATGACTCAGCTGAAATGTTTTATCTTTATTGGCCTGTCACAGTTATTTAATAGCTTTCAGTTGCTCATTTATTATTTCAGTTTTTGTCCAGCAAATAAAAGTATTTCTTATATAATCTCAAATCATCCTGTCTTATATTAAACCATCATTACTTTCAGGTAGTTGTGCGACAGGTGGAAATAATCGCCTTGTGACTCGCACAGGAGCTAAAATCAATATCAGAGAACAGAGGTTACATTTAATGACTTGTGCAAACAGTGAAAGAAAGTTGCCGTTTTACTTCATATCGTTTACAACAACACGAGCGAGTAATGACCATGTTTACGACCGGGCCCTCCGAGTGAACTTTGGATCCCGTTCCAGAGACATTTCTTATCATTAAAATACAGCCTGGATGATCAGCAGCAGCCAATCAGCTGTGACATCCGCAGTGTGAAGTGCAGGACTTTTTCCACCGTGTTCCACATAACTGCATATTATGTTTGTCTGTCATAAACTCAGAGCTTGTTATCAGCAGGATCACCATATGCTGTGTCATTCGGCAGGGATACTAGGACAGCTTCCACGTCTGTCTACTGTGAGACAGTGTGGACATATGGTGGTCTGATCTGCCTCCAGTATTTATTTGTGTCTGTGTTCACATGCTGGTGGAACGTCCAACATCTGGCTCCTTCTTGCTGCTGAACAGTTTTGTATTTATGTGTTGTTTTATTGGAAAACCAACCTTGAAAACCAGCATTAAATACACATGAACTGCTGTGGGGCTGCAGCTTTTTAAAATATTTATTCCTACGAGTATCCTTTGTGTTTTGCTCTGGTTTGTTTTGGTGCGATTGGACGCTTACAGTTCATTTCATTTGGTCTACCATTGTTAGAGGTGAAAGATTTTATTTAGAAATGTGGTGAGAAATGCAGTTTTCAAGGATTTACTACAGTGTTTGACAGTCAGACGGCTTTGGATGTAGGGAGACACCATGTGTTTCAGTTACTGCCAAGCATTACATCTGGATTATTGTTAGGCCAGGACAATTGTTTTGAATGACCAAAAAGAGCCCAGATTTATCAAATTTGTTGATACCTGTGATCATATTCATGATCTTTTTCGTGTCCTGCGAGCTGAACAGCAGCTGGTAAAAGGTTCATTTAGATTGACAGGTGTCAGTCTATGGCAGTCCACTCCCAGGCCTTATATCCTGTCCTCTTATACTCAAAGAAATGTCTTCACACTTTATTCTGTCCTTCTCAGCTTAGCTATAGGACCAGCTTGTCACCAGATATCAACATCTGCCTCCTTATACCGATCAAACTTTGCATTTTTGGGGTCTTTTCCTCAACACCACAAATCCTGTCAAGAACAACAGTCTTGCATTTTCTGATGGGTTTGTGTGGTTATTTTGTGCCACATGACATTGAACAAGATCACTTCTGCCGATCAAACTTCGGGATAAAAACCCTTCGGAGGATAAACAGTTCCAAGCATGCTAGGCACGCCTTAAAACACCCAAAAAGGCTGAGCACACATGTCAAAGCTTACATCCTCAACAGCAGTGCAAATATGAGAGCATTAAAGGATCCATTAACAATCTGAAAAAGGTTAATATGTTTGGACGAGTCCCATCTTGCATCACCGCTGATGTTTCTGTGTGGATTTGTGTGGGCGAGATATTATTTGCCACCAAAATCCTGCAAGAGGAAGTCGCCCAGCAAGCTTTGCAGTTGATTAAGTCAAGCTTTCAGTGAGAGTACCACGTAATTATGGGTCTAATCAAAATCCAAAGATAGCATCAAAAGAAACTCTGTGTGTGTGTGTGTGTGTGTGTGTGTGTGTGTGTGTGTGTGTGTGTGTGTGTGTGTGTGTGTGTGTGTTGATGCTGTGGGAGCATTATCAGGCCCGTATTTACTGTTTCTACCATGTGAAATTCAACATGCTCGGTCAGGACATTTCCTTTGCAGCGGACTCACCACGGCGGTCGGTATCTGTCCGATCAAAGTGAGTCCAGTGAGTCTTGTAAATAATCCACACGGTGAAAGTTGCATAATAACATTCAAAGGGAAGAAAAGCCTCTCCAGGGTGTGTATTTGCGGGAGTGAGGAGGTTTATGGTATAAAAGGAGCATCTTATCTTCGTAGTCATGCTTGAACGTGTGCCTCTCAAAGCATTGTGTTCTTACTCAGCATGTTGAGTAACGAGAGCGGAAAAGACTTAGAAACATAAACAGAGAGATTAAGCTGAAAGTGATATATTTTGTTTAATGGCAGCCTAAAAAAAATCACCTTAATATTCCTGTTGGGACATAAACGATGTCTGTTTTAATTAATAGCACTGAGTTATTGAGTGTTTTATGTTTTTAGGCAACTTTTGGTACATTTGTCCTGGATAATATCCCTTCACACAGCATTAGGAGTATATTTAAGACTGTTAATGTTGGTCAGAAATAAAAATGGTTCTAACTGTCCTATGAGTCATACAGGTATTACTGCAGCTGTGAACCTCAGTGAGTTAATAGTAAACCACTGTCGTCTGCTGTTAAATAGTATTCCTCAGTCTACTTACGTGTACTGTGTGTAGCTGTATGTTTCTAGTGACCTTTATCCGCTTTAAGACATTTATTATCACATGCTAGCTATCTTACCTGCATTCCTCTAATTTTAGTTTATTGCTTTTATAAGGATTTAAATGAATAGTTGGACATTTTATGAAAAACACTGACATGATTTTGGCCGAATGTCAGAAGAGAAGATTGATGTATGTTAAATATGGATTTGTAGCTAGCAGCTGATTAGCTTAGCATAAGCACTCGAAGCATGGGGAAATAGCTAGCCAGGCTTTTCAGAAGCTCAAAAATCTGCATAATAACAATTAAACCTCCCCAATTAATACGTCTTATTTCATTTAACATGTACCAAACACACATTTTCAACCCCTCCCCCCCAATGAGCTTAATGTTAGCTTATTTACTTAGCTAGGTTTTAGTGACCTTTATCCAAGACATTTATTACTTTATCTTGTGAAGTGTTACTAACATTAGAACTTTATTATTTAATACACTTATTCATGTCTTGTTGAGCATTAGAGGAGTCAACTGATACCACTGTGTAGCTAGAGCTAGCAGGTTAGCTTAGCTTAGCATTAAGAGTGGAAGCAAGAGGAAAAGCTAGCTTTGTCCAAGTTCAAAAATCAGCTTACTTTCTAAAACTCACTAATTAACACATCTTATCTTGTTGGTTTAACCTTAATTGAAATGGCAAGATTTGAGTTTTAGAGGGGCTTACGTGATGTAACTGACCGTTAGCTAACCCTCCCACCATAGGGGCTTCAGTTTTACTGTTTTGCTTTCTTTCCTCTTTCTTAATATTATATTGGCCCATTTATATTCAGTATATATTAACATTTCTCCTTGTCAAACCTCTGCAGGTCAAGTGAATGAACTCCTGATGATTTTCTGTTGGTCACCATCAGCCTGTCATCGTCCTCAAATATCCCCATCATATTCCTTTAAGCGCGGAGATGTTTGGGGGAGGGCTCTGCTGGTGGGAACGGCCTCATGACGTACATCTGTTGACAATAGTAAAACCTCCACACACACACACCCACAGCAACACACACACGCTGCCTCCACCTCGCTCACACACTCCCGCCGAGCTGCCCGTGTGCCGCCGCCGCTCCGCGCCTCTCCATCTCCGCGTCCTCCGCGCACCGCTCCGCCTCTCCGCGTCCAGCTGCGCGCACGTCTCCCCCCCGCGCTCCGGAGCTCAGAGCCTGAGGCTGAACCCTGCAAACCCGGGACAGACAGAAGCGGGAACATGGCTTCGACAGCGATGGGACGTCTGAATCTGTCCGAGGACCAGATCAAAGTGCTGGAGGACAATTTCAAAAAAGTCAGCAAGCAACCGGATGACACGACGCTCATGCTGATCGCTGCGGAGTGCGGACTGACAGAGGAGGAAACACATGTGAGTAGCCTCATATGTCATGTCTGTATCACATTAGAAATCATTAGAAAATTTGTTAAATTAAGGTTTCCGAATGTTTTAGACTGGAATACATTGATTATAGTGTGTCACAGGGGTGTCAGGCTATTGAACGTCGTATCCTACAGATGGAGAAAGCTTCTGAAGTAAATGTGATTTCCTATGGAATTACTTCAAATTTAAATGTTATTCAAGCATGTCAGAGGTCATTTTCTAGTTTGTAGGGGTTTTTTTTTTATATATAGATTCTCTGTGGTATTCCTTAATCCTTTAGGGACTTACATGTATTTGTACATTATCAAATATTTCCCACAGGCAGTGAGTCTTGTGTGTCTGCCATCGGTGAACTCAGATGAGCAACACACTGAAAATAACAAATGACAAATTCCCTGTTAACTGTGAAGGGTAAAAATAGCCTGTTCAACTGTTAATGCAGTATTTTCATTTTCAGTGCAGATTCATGTAACGTGTAAGTGTAAGTACATACAGATGAGATGAGTAGAAAGCACAGTGTTTCACTCTGAAATATAGGAACACAAGCCTAATGTTGGCAAAAAATACTCCTAAAAACTGTACTGAACTACAGTACTTTAGTAAATATACTAAAGGAAACTTGATGAAACTATCAGTTTCTATCAGCTACAGGGAGAAAAACTGTGTACGCACATGTTTCTGTTTTTCTAAAAGCACATAAGACTTACAAAACTGATCTCAGACCTGGAGCTGCTCTGCTGACTGTGAGCGGAGCAGGTTTGTGCAGACTGTCAGTGCTCCGCCTGATCCTGTTAAAGCATGTGATGAAGTAAAGCTCATCTGGGGGTAAAACAGCGACCACAAAGGCAGCATCGCCCCATTGACCGTCACTGGAGCAGCTCCAGGTTGTTCTTTCTGATGAAGTCACGTCAGAGTCGAGTTTCCTGCCGCTTTTTTTCAGTCAAACTGATTCTTCTGCACAGGCGGACTTAAAGTTTAAAGGACCCGACCTGAAGGAAGGATCATGTGTCAATAAAACCGTGTGGGCGGGCCTGTGGTGTGATGTCACTTTTGTTGACAAAGTTTCTGTAGCTGTGGATGTGGACGCTGTCGCCTCTTGCGTTTATGCTGCTTTATGTTCGGTCAGATGTGGTAAACAAGTTTTTACTGAGCTGCTTTTGATGTAGGGAGGGAAAAAAAAGCTGAAAACATGTGGTTATGGCTCGTTAGGTTCCCACACCAAAGACTTCAGTGCACAGCTGAAACTCTTCACGATTAATTAAACAATCACCAGACAATTAAGAGTTTATGTAAACTTTTCAGCTTCTCGAATGTGAGGATTTGTTCCATTTTGTTTTTCCTTGAAGACTCACAAGTTAGCGAATATTCGGGCGACAGCTAACAATTTGTAACCGATTAATGTTAAAGTAAGACGAGGAAGAGCTGCAAATTTTCCCACTGAGAAGCTGAAACAGGATCATGTATTTTCCCCCAAAAAACTCTTAAACAGAATCAAAATTTTCTATCCATTTACTAATCAATTAAGAGACTGATCATTGGAGCTTTAAACCTTATGAATAAACACATTATTCAAATCAGAAACACATAAATTCCACTGAGGCAAGAGCCATCGTTAAGCACAAAAAGCCCATTTAAACCCATTGTTTCAGTCATGAATTGAAGCAGAAAAACTTCCAATTATACAAAACTTCATATTCTGACTTAGGTATTTAATCTCTGCCACCTGACCCCTCCCACATGTAAACACTCCCACCATCCCTCTATCTGAGGAATGTCTTGTTCCTACTGTAAAGTCTGTCACATCAGGATCCAGATGTGAAGCTTCAGAGTGCAGATAACAACCAACATGCACTGAAGTTATGCAGACACCTCCAGCAGCATTCTTCTGATAGATAGATCGCTGTGACGGCACTCAGAGTTCCTCTCATCATCCGTAATGAGTCTTTTTAAACGGTGAACGTCTCATTTTGGAATGAAAATGGTCAGCTGGTGTTCCTCTTCAGGCTTTGGCAGGCAAACAACATGACTGTTTGCTTAGCTGTACTCACTCGGAGGTAAAACCCTGCATGTAAATTCTGTCATTTGAGTTGACATCAGGTTCGTTTCATAGGCAAATTTCTGCTCCGGTTTGTGCTCTGAGGCTGACAGACGGGTTAAGATCAGGAGCTCTCACGTGGCGTAGAACGTGTCGTTTTCATAAATCACTCTTTCAGTACGTTTCACAAATGAATAACTCTGCACATCACTCTCATGCTTGTCTCTGGTTTTTCTACTTTGACTCAGCAGATCTGATCGTTATCATGTGTGAACAGGTTCATCAGATTAAGTATTTTGTGTTATAAGTGCAGGTGTAGCCGCGTTTACACCTTGTATAGGCTGGCCAGGGAGCGAAAGCCTAAAAATAGGCTTTGGCTTGCAGTTTGGTGCAGAAAGAATGAGGGACATGCGGCCAAACGGGACAAAACTCATCTCAGGTAGAAACCCCGTAAAGCTGAAATAATGCTTCGGCAAACATACCCTTAAACGCCTCAGTGAAACCACGCAGAGCCATGCAAATGTGTCCGACCCTGTATGTTCATCTATGTGAAGCCCAGAGAAGTGTGTCCCAGCCTGGAGGCTTATAGGGGCAGTCCAGCGATTCAGCATTTCCATAAGGAAAAGAGATGGACACAAACAGTCAAAACGAGTGCTGCAGAGATTGAGATATCCTGATATTTAATCCTTGAATAAATCCTACATTTCCCATAATGAAACTTTGTAGTAATTTCCTCAGAGTTTGTACAGATTGTGTAGTTCTCATGAAAAGTAAACTGATATTAGTCTTTAATATCTCAGGTGGATAGATCCCCCTTTAAAGGACAAGTTCCAACACGTTCAAATCACTGAAACACTGAAAGGGTTAATGGTAGGTGTCGTCATTCCTGTTTGTAAAACAGTCCCACAATCATGACTATGTTGCATAAGATGAAATCCAGTCTTCATTTTGTATTTAAGTAGCTAGTGAGGCTTCAGATGGATTTAGCCAAACCGAGTGTGTATCTTCATCCTGGTTGCTCTATGGAGATTTTTGGCTTGTGTTTCTACATGCAGCTATGAGGACGAAGCCCTCTGCTATGACACAGCAACAAACGAACTGTAGGTGGAACCACGAAGGCGTTCCGTCCACTGAGGTGCATAAATCAGCTTTTTCTGGAGCAGCTTTGAAACTAAAACAGTGCAGCTTCCGAAGTCCCTTTCCAGTGTTGGAGCCTGTTCATCGTAAACAAAGGTCCAGGGTGGTGTAAAGGTCTGGCCCCTCACCGTAAGACCTGACTTCATTTCCCGCTGCCCCCCATGTTGTCTTAATTTAACAAAGCTCTCATTGGAGGAGGTCTATCTGAAGAAACTCGCCGGCTACCACTCCCAGCTTTACATTAACAACATTTACAAACTGCTTCAGCCTCTGTGCGGCATGTGTGAGCTCCTTTCATAGGCCGTTTTATTTGTTTTCAGTCAATGGCGTGAAGGTGGAGTCAAGTTTGAAAGACCTCGTTATGTAATCCGGTGCTAGTAAAAGGAACAGTGACACAAGCCGCGTTGTATGGGTCTGCAGGATTATAAATCTCACCATAATTGTTCTGAAGTGGCAGGTGTGTAACGCTTTTACAGGACATTCAAAGATCTTTTGTACTTTGGAAAAGAACCAGAAGCAAAGTAGAAAACAACTGACTTCCATTCAAAACCTAGAAGAGAACGTGGCACGTTTAAAGGCTAAAACCTTGTAGACTGGGACTTTTTTAACTGATAAATGGACTCTAGTAACTCCCAAAACTAATGTGCTGCATCATTGAAATGAGCTGAAATGCCAAAACACAGAGTACAGCACGAACAGCCAATTCTTGAATTGATTCAGTCTCTGCATTTTTAAGCGACGCCCACGAGTCCAAATGAGAATCTCATGTGTCCTCAGTACAGAATGTGGAAACCGTCCCGCCTGCCAGGCACATGTCTCGCACAGCCAGCCAGGGTCTCGTGTCTTACGGCCGCCATCCTGAATCCCTCCCTCTCCCCTCAGCGTTATCGAGATGATGTCAGCATTGTTGTGACTCCCTTAACAACATGAACCGCAAAACAGCAATGCGCCAGGTCACGGGCGTGTGTCGAGGCACTCGGCCGAGTCATCATCTGGCCCGAGCTGCAGCGCAGCAGTGACTGGTGCATCGGTTGGAGAGCAGACAGCTTTCTGCAGGGAACCAGATCCAGAGAAACAGGCCCAGTCAGTGCCTGCATTCTCTTTTCAAACTGGTTGGAAACGTTCGTCTTCTGCGGTTTCCCTGACACAGTTAGCCTCGGGGTCACTGCTGTGTCTCTGTGAGTCAGTGACCACATTTACATGCACCCACAAATGTGACTGTAATGTGTTTATGAAGATAATGAAAGGAACATAGCTGCAGTTAATGACTCTCTTTTAATCATAGACTTCATATTTGGGGTTTCTGTATTGACGATTGTGCTCTGGTCACAGAAATAACCAAACAAAAGACATTTAACGAAACTAAAAACAGCTGGTATGAAGATGTCTCCATGATCCCAAGTGATATTCGCCTCCAACTCAGACCACCCTGAAACCTTCTCATTATTCAGCCTGAACAAAACTTTAATTCTGCATTAATTTGCTGTTTTAGAAGCCAAAATATACCTTTCAGCCATCTTGGAAATCATTTGTAACATATTTCATGCGTGCTTTGTACAAGCACAAGTTTTAATGTTCCATCCTAAAAACAGCAGTGTTACATGTGTAACATTAGCATATACATGTGCCATCTGTAGGCACATGAATATTCCAGAGCTAGTATGATAACAAGCTAATGAGCAGCATCTTAGCATTTACTCTGACTATATTAACATGCCAACAGTGGCATGTTAAAATGCAAAATTTTACATGCTAAATCAGCCTATATTTAATTCAGTAGCTATTTAGATGGATAATATGCTAATGCTAAAATGCAAAATGATACACACTAAATGTCAACATGTGTTGAATTCAGTGGCTGTTTGTGTGGATAACATGTTGATGTTAGTGCTTAAATGCAAAATGCTACATCAGCATGTGCTAGATTCAGTAGCTTTTTACATAACATGCTAATGCTAGAATGCAAAAATGCTAAATGTTACATGCTAAATGTTAGCGCATGTAAAAATATAATAGCTGTTAAACACACCAACTTTAGCAACATCAACATACTTATAACATAGTATAGTTTGTGAATGTTTGTTGCTTATGAGCTTGTTAGCTTGCTAAAATTTTAAGGTTAACCTCCAGTCAATAGGCTGAAAGCATGCAAGTTTACTGTTGATGCTGTGAAAAAAGTGGAAATTTGGTGCACATGCTAAGCTAAGTTAACATGTTCTGACTGCACTCTCAGAAAGAAAACTATTTCTTTATCCGAGCAGGTGTTATGGCGGCTTTATAATCGGGAGATGATGAATATAGTCTAGATGTGTCGTCTTATGAGCAAGATTACAAGTCTTTAGCCAGGCTAGCAGCTAATGAGGCCGTCATGCTCAGATTACCCCAAAACAAACTGTAACAGACACCAGTATAAACATTGGTGCTTAAGGTGCACGTCAGTCGTACTGTAGTTGTTTTAGTGTCTCATGTGTCTTAAATATTCATAATAACAGATCACATGTAAACAGGACTATCAGGTTACCTCGTTCAGAATCATGCAGACAGCTGAGCCGAGGTCTCAGTGATCATTAAATGTTGTGTATGTAAATATAAGCAGTGGGCTGAGAGTGAGAAAAATAGCTTGAACAATGAATTTGGAGAACCCAGTATTTCCTTCAAAACGTTCTTGACAATACCAGAAGTCCACCTGCGGAACTTCTCAGGAATATTCATGTCAGCGGACCAGTTACCTCATCGCTCTCGTGTTTCAGGCTCTGCTGCCGTTTGTGCAAAACACAGCTGCCTCAAACAAAAATCCCTCCTGGTTACCCATTTTTAACACCATCCTCCATCCTTTTCTTCTTGTTTGTTCCCTCCAGAAATGGTTCAAGCTGCGTAACGCACAGTGGAGGCAGGCGGAGGGTCTTCCGGCTGAACTGGGATCAGTGCTGGACTGAGGCTGAAGAATCTGCTGGATGCCTGAAGCTCTGTGCTGACCTTATTTCTCCTGGATAAACTGACCCCGCCACCCCTTCCTCATCCATTTCCCCCACCATGTGTCCATCTCTTTTTGTATCTATGAAGCTATTTTAACTTACTGTACTGAATGTGAAGGTGTTTGTGTGTTGCTGCCAATATAACCGCCATGTTTACAGAAATAAACATATTGTTATTATAAGTTAAAAATGGCTCGAGTGTGCTTTGAGGCTGCTGTACGTCTGGGGTTCAAATTCACTGAGGAAGCAGAGTTATACAATGGTGGGATGAAGTTTAGAAAGGGTGGGGGTTTGGGGACAGTGTGCCTTTGTTTTCAGGCTTTGTTTACATGTATGTCTGTCAGCAGGGAGCGGAGCTGGACGCCGAACTGTTCACGGGACTATAAAAGATGTAAGGAAGCGCTGGGATTACAATGGATGCTGCTGGAATCAGCTGCCACTATCCAGGAACTTTCAGGGGCAAATCTGGAACACATCCAGTAGTACGGGGGGGGGGGGACATGTGAGCCGACTGAGCTGAACGGCATCATAGGCTAAACAAACGACAGGTGATGTCATTTCATTGTCCGCTCTCTGTAAAAAGGATGTGATCTCAGCGGCCAGTTAGAGCTCGATGTCCCCAAAAGATCTTGTGTATTTTTCTTAGCGTCAAAAAACTTCCAAAACTGCTGCTAAGAAGCTCTGAGTGTGTTTCCAAAGCCTGAAAATACCTTCACACACTGTGCCACAGAGCTCAGAGTTTCATCACCATGAACACACACACACACACACACACACACACACACACACACACACTGTAGTTTATTTTGTCTCAGTCCCACACACACCTTCCTGCTGCTATAAATACTAATTGGAGCACCAAATGTGGATTAATCCGCTGCTGAAAATAGTTCTGAACAAATGCTCCTTTTCTTCCTGTTCGAGTAACGTTTGCTGAAAGCTGCAGCGAGCAGCTGTTTTAGGAGACTGTTGAGTCTTTTAAAGTCTAATTGTGTATTTCTGACCAGTTTTTAAAGAATAACATCTTTAGTAGGGATCAGTGGGTTAGAGCAAAAAGTGAAGTCAGGAAGTAATGAGAGGCGGATTAACACGTTTGTTTGTTTTGGTCTTTCCGTGGGATTAGACAACTCGAATAACAGCAGCCTTATCCTTTAACATGTCTGTTTTTTGGGTTGCTGTCAGGGGCGTTTTGGTTTGTGTGTTTGTTTGTTAGCAGGAGGTTTTTAAAATGTAAAGTTTGTCTCAGGTCATGTGTTAACAAACTGACTTGTTTGGAGAATTTTCCCAGATTGTTTTAAGAGTTTTAAACCATTTCAGAAAATTTTGGATTTTCTCTTACAAACATAATGTTTTTATTGAAAGAGTTCAGGTTGATTCCACATTGGGATTTGATTTTTCTGTCTGGTTCCTCTCCCTCTAAAAGTCACGACCTGCAGAAACATTAAACTTCACATGTTCTCACCCATCGTTTAGGATCCTTACATGATGTAAACATCAAGGCCCAAACTATATAGAGAAATGACATAAAAAAAAATATATAAAACACTGCAAAGATATACCTAGAGCGGAGAGGGTTGGTCAATGCATTGATTACTTTTGGTATTTCCATGATCAGGATCTATAATTAACATGAAACTTACAGGATTTTTCAGCCTTGTGAAGATGTGTGGTTCTCTGTCTTTGTGCTTTCTAGTATTTTCTTTATTCCTGTGGATGAAGATGTGATGTGATTTGGGGATATTTCAAGCAGCCACATTACAGCAGAGTTTAACAGAAAGAGAGAGAGGGCTTCTTTCTTGAGCTGCCAACAGTTTTCAGACCTACAGGAGCAGAGAGAGACAACAGGCACCTTTAGATAAAATGAGGTAAAACTCATTTGCAGCAATTGAAGCCAGGTTGTGGGAAACATGGTGTAAATGTCTGAGGTGTTTTGAAGAAAATCTTCTTTCGGCTGACCCAACCAGACAAAGTTGTGTTCATTGGACAGTGAGTATTAGATATTTGTTGTTGCACAAATTTGTAATGAAATCAGAAAACCGAGGCTGAAAAGTGGAGCGGGAGACTGAGACGGGCTGCAGATGCTCATTTTACAGGACAGAAAGGGAAGCCTGAACCCTGTGTGTGTGTGTGTGTGTGTGTGTGTGTGTGTGTGTGTGTGTGTGTGTGTGTGTGTGTGTGTGTGTGTGTGTGTGTGTGTGTGTGTGTGTGAAGACAGTGAAGAAGGTGGGAGAAAGAGAGCGAGGATGAGGTTTCCTGCCAAAGAGCCTGGAGTGAAAACGCTGTGACTGTGGGAACTGTCTGCACCGAGTTTGACAGAAACCGACACCGAGCCAACAGGTAGTTCAACTGCTCATAAAACACACTGCTGCTTTTTACAGGCCGCTGTGACGGAGTGTTTACGCTGGCATCTGCCACACACACACACACACACACACACACACACTCACACACACACGCATTCATAAAGCATGAACACATCAGCGCTGATATTCCTGTTTACTGACGTTTTACTCCAGAAACTGAAACTTTCATTTAAAATCCGCTCACTCCGGACATGTTTTCTATTTATTTATGTGGACATTTAAATCCTCACAAGTACACACACACACCCACACATACACACACACACACACACACACAGAGTGGTGTCTGTTTCCTGAGCCTGGGGGTGTTTTCCTCTGTTCAGCTAAAAACAAGCCCATGTGTTCATAATGCGCACACACACACACACACACACACCCTTCACATTCACACACACACAGTCGTTCAAGCTGAAAACACACATCACATCCCAGCCCCCGCCGTCTCCCACACACCCATACATCACCATTTAATGTCGGTTTGCTTCACACAGGTAAAGTGAAGGTGCGACAGGTTGTTTGTGCCTCCTCTCGTGTTGAAGTGGTCGTGGTGGTGTTGAGGCTGACGGGATTATGGATGCAGGATTTAAATCATGATGTTTGGCTTTAGAAAGTCGCACCGCTTTGGAACAAAAAGTTGCAAATCACTGACATCTGTAGACTTTCTCATTTCCAGTTTCAACCACAGAGCCAAAGCACAGCCGTGCTCTTGCTGCTTTGGTGGACTTAAATACTGAACTGAAATATTTGCACCGATGTTGATTTTTGTGTTTTTGTGTCGCTGGTCGGCTTCAAAGAGTCAAATAACGTCTGAAACTGGGCTGTGCTGGACCATTTTTCTGACCATGAAACCAGTGATAAATAGACAATATATGACGATGTATAATGTGACGGTCTCTCCTAAACATCTCCGGGTGTTTCAGATCACTGGTGACACTGATGGAAGTCAGTGAGCCAGACTCATTATGGCAGTGTTGGATTGAGTGGATTGTAAAATGTGGCCTACTTTGAGTTTTTATGGGATTTAATTTACTGAATGATCCAAAATATCATTATTTCATCTGAAGCCTATTTTTTAGTTGAATTTCCAGGAAATATACTGACATGCATCAATATGGCTGTATAAAGTAATACTTAGCATCCTGTCATACACTCCTCAGTGACGACTTCGTGCTTTGAGAGTTGACTCCCAATAATCCTAATTTAAAGAAAGAGTGTCAGACAGGCTTTGTATGGCCACACAGGGGCAAATACAGGAAAAGCAAATCATCGATCTAATGATCCAAATTAAAGACTGTAAAGATTTACATTTTAATTTCCATTTTTACCTGTAAAAACCTGATTTGACTGATTACCTAAAAACAGCTGATTGTCCTAACAGTTGGCAATATGAGCCAGTTTAAAGGGAAGATGACACTTCAGTGACATAAGTCAGTGAGGGAATAGAGTTTCAAACATTCACCTGCTTGTTTAGTTTGGTGGAAAATCAGTTTTGTGTTGGCTGTAGACGAGGTCAAGGAGACAAACGCTCCTGCTGTCCTGCGTCAGGGGAAATGTGCCTCAGCCTCTCAGTCCTCCTCTGAAAGGATGATCTGAGTGTCTGATGCTTTGCCATAAGAGTCCATGAGAGTGTGTGCAGAATTTGAATGCAGTCTGGTTTTGTCTGTTGCTAAGAGGACTCTGCAGAGCTGCAGGGAATCTGCCATTTAGAGACCGCCGAGCTCGCTCTGCGGCGCTTTCTGCAGCCTGACTTTTTGTTCTTATTAATGTGACACTAATCTGATCACTTCATCGCCGTTTTTTAACCACCAGGGTCACAATTTAATCTGTTTTACTCTCCTGATTTCTCACTCAGTCTTCCTCTGAGGTTGGTTAACTTTCAGTTTTGAAGCCTTTAACTGTTGTACCATACCATCTTTGTACCATTTTTAAAGTGATTCTTCAACTAACTCTGCAAAAATTCCCCAAAATTGTGCTGGTTCCAGTTTTGTAAAATGTGAATATTTACTGGTTCTCGTATTTTCATTTCTCAGTAAATTGAATTTATTTGGGTTTTGACAGTGAGACTAAACAACCAATTTGTGTCAAGATGGGCTTTCAGATTATTAAAATAGGGATTTTTCCTCTATTTTCTGACATTAAATAACAAACTTTGACTCAATTTAAATCAACTTTATTGTCGTTGTATCTGCATACAACAAAACATAGTTCAGTCATTCCAAGAGAAACTTGCTGCAAAGAAAAACTGAAAAAAACAAAACAAAACAAAACCCAAAATCAAGGTAATAATATAATGGATAAAATAAAAGATAAGGTGTAAACTAGTTTTAAGAAATGGGCAGAGACAAAGTTACTGCACCAATACATCTCCGAGAAGGAGTTTCAAGTGATGAATTGATTGATTGAGATGATAATTGGCAGATAAGTTGCAGCTCCAATGTGTTTAGATGATACATAAATAAAATCAAAGAAGAAAGGATGAACACAGAACAGTTAGAGGTTTTAAAATTCTAAATATGTGCACAAATACGTCCATTTAACCAAATGAAGAACACAAAGAACAGCTGACAATTCAGGCCTCTTTTGTGTTCTTCATCCAATCAGCTGCCTGTGTTTGTGCACATGTGACATACTTTCTGCATTTGACAGCTTACTCTCATTTTTTCACTGATTCCTGCAGAGAAGTAAAAGACAGGAGGAGGCTTTAAAGGGACAGTTCACCCCAAAATCCAGTCGTGCTGTTTACTCTGAACTGTTCCTTTAACTGAATTCATCAGGATGTCAAGCTTGATGAATTTGAACCTTCATCCTATTAAAGAGTCAATGTTTATATGTGCTATTAATAACAAAAATGATCAAAAAACATTCTGGTCCCTGATTGTGTTTTAGCATGAGGACGACTCCCATTTCCAAAAGTTTCACTGACGATGTTTTGAGAGTCGACGCAGTTCGAGTTGACGGCAGTGCCATACGACACTTTGACTTTTTAAATCAGCTCCAACCAGAAGGTCCCCCACTCGTCAGTGTACTCGCTGCCTTTAGATTGTTGATTTGACCTCTTCACGCTGATCTGTTCGCAACTTGTCGTGAATTTATGCTGTCACTGAAAATGTGAAAGTTAGTGGAATCAGGCAACAAAGCAAAGCCTCCTCGACAAACTCTGACATGCAGGCGGCCTCTAGAGCGCCTTCAGAATAAAATGTGACCTTGTCTGGACTTCTGGATCCCTTCAGACACCTCTGGATAAACTCTGACGGGCTGGCAGCCCCTTTCGCGGCTTTTCTTCCCTCCTGAAGTCGACGCGTCGAAGATTCTCATTTTTCACTCGTCTGTTTCTGTTGTTTTGGACCATTTGCTCAAACGAATAAAGCAAAGTAAAACCATATGGATTTTCTGGTTTTACCTCATCCCACACAGCAAAAATGGTGGTTAATTAAGTAAATACTGAGTCTGCAGAGTAAAGTCCAGCAGATGTATTGGTCCAACTGGTTCCAGCTCAAAACCACAGCAGCATCAGACAGCCGCCAGCTCCTCACAGCTCAGGAAACATTTAGCAGAGCGTTGTTGTTTGGATAGTTCCTGTAACTCCACCCTGACACGGCTGTTTGCAGAGTTACACCATGCAAATCATGCAAAATGAACATAGAGATGATTCTATTGAGTATTAGTCATATCACTCAGGTGTGACGCAGGAAGGCATCAGAACAAGAAGGACCTGAAATAAACGCCCCTTCGTTATCTGACAGAGCAGGATGACGATATGAGAACGTCTTGTTTTAACTGCTTCCTGTGTTTAACAGAAGGTGTGGGCTGAATGCACACGACATCCTGTGTGAGGCTGTTGGCACAGAACAAACGAGTGTGAAGCGAAACACCAGCACAGACACTGAGACCGTGAACATGAGCGCTGAGTGCAAAGACGGAAATAAGTTTACATATTTACTGTATGAAAGTCAGACTTCTGATTATCTGTTCTGCAGCTTGTCAAGTATTAATGGTTTGCATATAGATGGACTGTGTGGACACGGCAAAAGCAACATCCAGATGCCAAAAATCAAAACAGCAGCCTTACAAAAATACAAGTTTGGCTGCTAATATTGATTATTTTCATTATCAATTATCATGGCCCTTATCTTTCAAATTCAGAAAAGACGCCTCATTTCTCTAAAAACGTTATTTCTCAGTTTGTTCTCTTCTTGCATGGTTTCCTGCGTCTCTCCAGGCATGAAGATACAAAGAAAAGATGCAGTTTAGGAAAGCGTGGATGTAATTGAAGAGACTTTGGATGAATCCAAAGAGTCACTGAAGTCAAACATTCACACCTGCTGCTCTTAAAGGTGCACTGTGGAGGTTTTGACCACTGGTGGTGCTGTAGAGCCATGTTTTGATTCATGGCAGGCGATAACAAAGATCTCTGGCTCCACCTGTTTACTGTGAGTTAGACTCCAGCAAACATCCGCCTCAGGGAAATGTTTGTTTGGCTAAACCTCAGCTTTCTCTCCTCCTCCTCCTCCTCACTAACTTGCGGCCCCAGGTCGCAGTCGCAGCGGGCTAATCCCAGATTAGCCTCCCGGTGGGGCGTGAGTTCAATCTCTCTGATGTCTGGCCGAACTGGGCCGCGAACCTGCGCTGATCTGAGCCCATGCTGGCTGCCACCGCCTGCGGCGCTGCAAATCAAATTACAGACAAGGCGTCCACCTCTGACACATCAACTGTGACCGTTTTTTATGCAACGCTCACTTCCAGGCTCCAGCAGTGAACGTGGGATTACAGTGGATTTCCAGACTGAACCTCTGAACTCAGCTGTGGCCAGATTGTGGTGTTTTCACCAAGTTGTGACCTCTTACAGGAGAAAGAGGAGCGTCTGGAAGACTTGGGTAAAGAGATGGAGATGTCAGTGGAGAAACGACTCTTTGAAGACTTCTGAAGAATAGTTTCTGAACAAAAATCAGCGAGCTGATTTCGTCTGTGCACAAGGATTCGCTCACACATGCTTGTGATTGAAACGCAGAATCCAGATCATGTGCAAAGGGAAAACCCTGCGGATCATCATATCAAACCGAGGCTCAGACAAAAGCTGCAGATCACAGACATGATTTTATTCCTGACATTATTCACCTTCTCTCTCTGACATTTAAACCAGTAATATTTCCTCAATTCTAACATCGCAGTCCAAAATTTCATGCATGTGGTAATGATATCAACAGACAACCAGAAATGGAAAAAACAGTTTGAGTTCTTGCTCACATTTGCCCTCCAGATCACTTGATTTCCTAAAAATGTGCTAATTCTGATCATGTTTGTAGTTTAAATTAATTTGTTTTAGTTAATTTTCATGCTGCCATTTACATCCTGCCACTAAATTCAGATTAATTTGTCTTTCATTTGTTTGGAGTTTGCAGTTCGATGTACTTTGATTATATTTCTGCAAATCATCTAAAAACCTCAACAATCTGCTCTCGTATTCTCTGAATGAGCGTCACACACTGATGAGCACTGACTTGGCCGTGACGCTCAGGTGGACGACAGACTTCGGCGGCTCCACTCCGGTTCTCGTGGAGGGACGTAGTCCTTGGAGAGCTGTTTCGGTGTCGCCAGCATTTCAACACGAGCGCTGGCTGTGGCTCCACGTGCCGCCTTTGAGACCTGATTTTAGAGATTCAGACATTTAGTGCACAGTTTTAATTCTGACAGTAATCTCAGAGCTGAGGGGACGTCCAGGAAACTCAGACACGACTCCAACTCATGCCTTAAAAGATGTTTCTCATGTTGCTGCTGTTCAAATAAATGATCTTTAGTCACTGCGCATGTTTCTGTCTGTCATTAAAGAGTCAGACTGCAAAAGCACTGATCATAAAAACCTGTGCAAGCAGAGGATCCATCAAATACTCGTTCGACTGATGAAAATTATTGGAAAATTCCACAATTAAGCGACAGCACAATTCATTATGTGAAACTCCACAGTTGATGGCAGAGAGCAGCTTCAAACAGCTGGAAATCATTTGAATTGACTGTGATTTCAAGCATATGGCCAAACTTTGCTGTTTCATCCAACAATCCCTGAATCCTCAAACTGCAGCAGAATGACGGAGGCTCTTACAGTCCAGATCGGTTCCTCCGGGCGGCCGAGCTGCCAGCAGATGTTGCTCTCCTTCAGTTTGGGCAGTGACAGCTGGACCAGGCGCTGAGACGCTCGGGCCGTCTTGGACGCAGAGGAAACGATGGATGTGACGCTCTGTGGAACACAAACAGACATCCTCTGAATTCAATGTGACAGCCTTCGGTGATTGGCTAAATTGCTTGCAGTGGTCTAATAAAATCATATATATTAAAGACATAATGTAAATTCTCTGCTGGCTGGTGCATTTGCGTTCTCTTACAGCGTATCATCATGTTGTCTGCTCCTTTACAGACACTTGAACACCAGCAGACTGTGAGGACTGTGATCACAGGGTCACAGATCTTCTCTGCTGAATGCCAAGGCCGACATGAGGCTGCCTGCTGGTTTCCTCTGTGTGTCTGTGCTTTGGGATCTCACCTCTCGGCTGCTCTGGAAGTCCGGATGCTCCCGTTTGGGTCTGGAGAGCTGCAGCAGCCGCAGGGTGATCGCAGCAGCTTTCGCTTTGGCATCGACGTGCCAGATGGGACAGTTTGTGTCGCACTGAGGTGTGTGAGGAGGCCTGTGGGACCAGCAGAAAGACGAGAGCCCTCTGATTGAGCCGTTCGTCTGTATGAGAAGCAGCTTTCACTGTACTCTCAGAGGACGTGTGTCTAATTTTAGAGGGAGAAGTGTTTGATATTTATCTGCCTCGCGGCTTCTGCTGCCTGGTTTATTTATTTAGCTTTTTTTGTGTTGTTTCCTTTTTGAGGAACAAGATGAGAGGATCCGCTTTCGCCTGCTGGTGAGGATTATTTTTTGGTTCTGAAACAGCAATCAATGTCATGTCTGCTATTTAGATCCTGAAAACAAATACTCATCTCGTGTGCTGGATTCAGGGAAGCCTGCATGCATCCCTCCTCAACATGCTCTGCTGCGGTGTTCAGGATTTATAAAAAGACTTCCGCGGCTGTCTGCGGGCGTCCCAGGGGTCCTGAACTTTGGACAATGAGCTCTATTGTCTCCGCTCCTCGCTCTCCCACAGCCTGACACTGAAATAACAGATGTCCAAACGTTGGCTTCCTTATGCAGCGTGGAGACCCGAGCCTCCGCTTCGCCTTCTCATATTTAACTGTATGTTGTGTTATATTCTGCAGCGAGTCAGCGCTAAACTTTGGTCTGAAAGTGGAGCCCTGAGAGAGAATAAAAGCTTTGGAGGGCTGGATGTGGACATAATCTCTAAAACAGAAACATACTGAACACACTTCTTTATATTAAAGCAGCAATGAGAAGTTTTACAAAGCTGTCGGTGGAGAAAAGATAAAGCAATAATCAAAATACAATAAGAAGACATTGAAACTCGTTCAACTACTAACTAACACTGCCCTCTACCTACTTCAGCTACATTTAGGACGGCCACTACTAATTATTTTCTTCTTTTTGGATTAACTGACTCATTGATTAGCATAGCATTGTCTGATTAGCAGACAAATATTTAATAAATTCAATTTAAGTTATATGAAGGCAGTAAGATCTTCACATTTGAGAGGGTGGAGCCAATAAACGTCAAGTAATTTCAACCACAAGGTTTTTTGCTCCTGACCCCAACGTGGGCAACCTCCTGACAATCGATGGATTCTCACTCTTTATCTCAAGTAATTTTCTTCCAAACACACTGAGCTGATCATTTCAGCGTCAGAACAGCAGGAGAGAAACGTGATAAAAGAAGAGACACCAACAAGCAAACACCACAGCTCAACAACTGTGAAGAGCAAAGAGAAAAAGCTCCTTCATTAATCTAAACATCTTTTTTTTAGACATCAGATTTCAACAGAATTTAGTCTGTTTTGACATGAAGCACATCCTGACTGTACTTAGTCGAGTCGAGACACTGACATGAAGCTAAACAATGGCCGATGGCGCCTCTGTGGCTCAGAGGTTAACAGGTGACCGAGAATGAAAACATCCCGTCATCGAGTCCAGACGGGAGCCTTTCTTTCATCTCTCTGTCCCTCGTTTCCTGTCGGTGGTTCTACTGTTCGTAACCCACAACCCTGATCCCAGAAAGTCTGGACTGTGAGCAAAACATGAATAAAAACAGATTCAATCATCTGCAAACAAACTGTGTTTACTGACAGCAGTTTTCTGAAGAGTTCCTGAGCTCATGCAGTAACTTCCTTTATCCAATCATGTGTTCACAAAGTGGTGAACCTCGCTCCATCCTCGCTTGTGAACGACTGAGCCTCTCCAGGACGCCCCTTTCATACCCAGTCATGACACTCTCACCTGTTAGCAATGAGCCTGTTCACCTGTGGCCTGTATTTCAGTGGGTGGATGCACACCACCTCCACAACGAGCTCTCATGTATCTGTCTCGCTGCTCGCTGAGCTTTAAAGCTGCCGGTTGGGTAACCTTAAACACCATCACTGCTTTGGCCTGGGTTTGTTTGGTTCAGCTCCACCTCTCACCTTACTGGTTGTGTCTGATGTCTAATGAGGCTTTTACCCGACTTCCTGGGAGCTGCGCCTCCTGGTTTTGGGTGTTGACAAGCGGACAATGTGCTCGTACTGGAAGGAAGGACGCTGGGTCTTCCTGAAGAAGCTCGCCTCCTCCTCCTCCTCCTTCCTGCAGGAAAATGGAAGCCATTACCACATCCACTATATGTTGTGCTTGGACAAAAGAATGTCTTGAGGCAGAAGGATGGGGGGGGGGGGGGGGGGTGCAGAACAATGGAGGAGTGTCAGTGTGTGGCTGATGACGGAGGTATGAGTGGAAAATCGTCTACAACTGCAAAAACATTTAAGTTTGTTAAACACTTGGTTGAGACAGAGGAGTGACACAAAAGGCCAAATGCTCCCTGCTGACAGTCTCAATGTGACTCATTGTTTTGCTCTTTAAGCAAACAGTCAAATATGTAGTGAAATTTTTAAAGAGTGAATCGTCTCTGCAAATCATTCCTGAGCAATGAAAGACTAAATGAGTTATGAATTCATCCTCCTAACAAGTGCTGTCTCTTGTTTTTGACTCCACCCTCTGAAATCGGCCCTGTACTTGCTTGGATATCGCTAGTTTAAAACAGTTCGCTGCAGTTTTGAAGGTATAACTGAGCCTTTTTTTAAAGCACATATCTGAGATTCACTTCAGATTTGCATCTTCAGCAGGAACCCGTGGACTCCAGGCTGAGCGCCACAGACAGACTTCATGATGTACAACAGCAAAAAAACCCCCAGCAAATTCTCACTGTGATTTCTCCACTATTGACACTGAGGCTTTACGCCAGTGTGATATTTGATTCTGTGTTTAGAAACTAGAGGACATCGAGCAGCCGTCTGCCACATAATCAGATTAGAAATGAAGAAAATGGAACAGACTGGACTGCAGAGTGATGTGATTAGAAGTGTAATTATCAGGCTATATTTATCACAAACTTAGTTCAGTATTCAGCTAATCAATGCAAAACCAGCCGATATATACATCATGTTTGCATCCAGCAGCCTAAACCAGCCTCATCTTCTCACAGTTGGTCCACACTGCGATGAATCTCTGAACCAAAGCAGCAGACGACGTCATCTCCACTGACAGTAAACAGTGTGTTTGTCCGGGAAGGTGCACTTCCTGCGTGGGCTTCTGATTGAATTTCACTGGATGTTACTGTGCTTTTAATGTGACAGCTGAGGCAGGGGAACAACAAACATCAAAATAAAAGCCTCGGCAGCTGTAACTACCACCACGGCCTCTCGTGCACTAATTGATCCCGACGGCTGTGATCGGACGCAGCTGGCATCAGGCCTGAACATCACTTTGCAGTTTGCATTTCCTGAATCAACGGTGTGCCATCAAGTCATTACCCTTCAGCTTTGCAAACATTTTCTCAAATATGTTGACGCACCACAACTTAAAAAGCTTGTGAGCCGTCTGCTGGAGCGTGAACACAAGCACCCCCCCCCCCCCCCCCCCGCCTTTCTGATAGAGTCATCCATAATGTTGTGGGTGCAGACAGGCTGCAGTTACCTCCGGGGGTCCTCCCTTGCTGAGAAGTCTCTTTTGTGCCTGGCCAGGTGTTGGATTCGTGCACTTGGAACGGCTCCGAGCGCTGCAGTGGAGATGGGCCCCGCTGGCTCCCGGCCGCCCCAGCTCAGCCTCTCACTGATCAATGAAGAGATGGAGTTTCCAATGAGGAGACGCCATCGTGAAAATGTTGGTGCAGAAGCAGAATAAATATTTTCCAAACCGGCGGATGAAAGAAGGATACTCTCAATCAAACGTGACCTCTGTTCATTTCCTCATTATTTCGCCCTTTCAAGCATTCAGAGCGCGCCAGGCAGCTGTCTTTAATTATGCAGTTTAGAAAAACGGCACTCAAGTCAGGAAACACTGACCACAGAGGCTCCTGGAGGCTGGAGTCCAGTTCAAACTAGATCAATGAACAAATATGTGATTTCCTATAATGTGACCGATCAAACAGAGCTGGTCCTGCAAACACCAATGAGCAGAGGCCACTGTGATGAGGAGTTCATGTGATGATGAGTTCACGCGCTATCGGACAGAAAGGAGAGGAAAAACTCAGTGTGACTCAGCTACTCACCAAGGAGTCGTGGCCCAAACAGTTTTTGAGGTTTTGTGCTGCGCCAGATCTAAGATTCTGAAAAAAAAAAAAAAAAAAACCCAAAACATACCATTCCCCAAAATCAGCCTTAAATACGAGAGTAATTCAGAGACTTTGGGCTCGCGGGGAACATGCAATCACTCAGTGGGTCTCTGCTGAGGGTTTTCTTCTTCCTGGCGGAGCTGTGACATCCAAAGTCTGGTACTCCTCAGTTAAAAAGTTGGCTTGGACCTCTAAACCTCACTGTGGCCTCTAATCAATCTCAAAGACACAACTGTCGGAGTTTATCTGAGAACCAAACATTTTCATGAAAGGACGGACTGAAAGAGAAACGTCGGCTTTTAGACTTTTTCTTTATTCCACGGTGATTCCTGAAAGTGAAAGCTGAAAGGTTTATTCATAACTGTTTCTAACATACACTTATAGTTAGCTAAAAGTTGATTCATAAAGATGAGTAACGTTGGCTAAAAGTGACGAATAAACAGCTGAAATAGCCAAAGGTGATGAATGCATTGTTATACAGGAACATTACGATGGAATAGCTGTATAGAAATGATTAACAAATAAACAAAAAAGCACCACTGGTAAATATTCAGTAGTTACTTTAAAATGTCCATTATGATCTGAACTTGTGCACCTGAAAAGGTGAGAAATCCCTAAACATGGTGTTCGTTACTTCACCTGTTTGATGGACCAAATCTGGACCGAAGGCCTGCTAGAAAAAACAGAAACAAAAGAAACCAGAGTGAAAAAGGAAGCAGCTTGAGGACTGTGCGGCTCGTGAAAGCGGCTGAACTCACCTTGTTTTCCAGACACCATCTCGGCTGGCAGCGGCTGGATGTGTCTTACCGCCTGTCGATGGTGTCACGATGATCTCCTGCTGTTGCTACGGAGCCGGCGTCCTTAGCGACCAGCTCCACACCTGAGGACTCCCTGAAACTGGAGTCCGCACACTCGACCCATCCATCCTTCTGTCTCAAGACTTCCGTCGCAGGGTGTTTAAAGGAAAGCGATACGTCGAGGTCAGCGGCTGCTGCAGTGTGTTTGGATCAGACTCCACATACAGAAACACTTTGATGGCCTGACGGCAGAGACGCTGTCGGGGTGAACGTTAAGACGAGGCCTCTTCATCCCACGTGAAGTCAGCCCGCGCTCCCGGATAAGCTCTTTTTATTAGTTTTAACCATGAATGTGGCGCCGCAGGGTGTCCTGATGGGTGGACGTTCATGAGTTCAATTACAAAGAAAGAACAACATGTCACACCATCAGTTTAGTGGAAACAATTTATTTCAGTAAGAAATATGTTTATAAGACTGCATGAAGCTGGAAGGATCTGTTCACACTGTGTGTCAGGTGTCAGGATCTCCACCTGCTCCATTTAACGACCGTTCATGCATTCAGTAACTCCAGAGTCAAGTTTGCCTGTTGGCGACCCCAAATGGCAGAAAGAGGTCACTGTTTGAAAAATGTTTAATATCCAGAAATCACATAGAGTCACTGACCTGAACTCAGCAGAGCTGCTTTCAATCTGCTTTGAAACTCTGAACCACGAACTGGACGAACAGTAAGAGAACGGAGGAGATAAACGTGAGCAGGAGCCTCACTTTGGTGATATGACGGGTTCATATTAGCTTTAAATCTTCCTGTCGAGGTATTAAATATTGTGTGGATCATGGGAAAAAGTCCAAATGAGAAAAATAACAGCTGGCTGTGAGGACAGAAATCTGTGTGTGATGCTAACAGACTGTAAGCTAGCAGCTACACAGGACGCCTGAGTGAATCTACAACCTGAAACATATTGATTTTGAACCGTCTGACAATAAAACCTGAAGGCAGCACACAAAATGCTTCTACTGTGTTTACATACTAAATGAGAACAGGACAAAGAAGCACACGGTTACATTCATGGCTGCACTGACTGAAGTCGCTGCTTGGATGAAAAGGTAATAAATCTTTGGTGAAGCCAATGAAAATTAAGATCCTCATTTGGTAACAGTGAAACAAAGAAATGCTTTTCAAAGTCAGTCGAGTTTTATACTGAAACACCCAGAATAGGAATTTTATAACTACACCATACCAGAACAAGAAAAAAGTGTACATTCCCTCATAAATAAATAAAAGCCTTCCAGCCAGTCTGCTGCGGTGAAAAGACTTGAGTGAAAAGGTGCAAAGAGCCTATGAGTTCATATCGAAAACACAGGGTTAAGTGCTGATCACTCAGTGTTTTATCTGCTGTCACAAACCATCTGGATGATCAGGTCTTGAGCGTCACGAACGCCCGAGCTGAGCTCTGCGTCTCCCTTCTTCACATGGGTGCCGATGAGGAACAAGCGGCGCTCTCCGACCTCGGACAGAGACAGAGCGTCATGGAGGTCGGTGATGCTGCAGGCTCCCGGAAGGTCCTGCAAAACGTGAGACAAGAGACACGTGGGAGGAAAAAACGTCATCAAATACAAGTAGAAGCCGATCACAGCTAATAATAACTACATGTATTTGGGTTAAAGAGTTTTGATGAGACAAAACGAGACATTTGAAAAATAATCAGGAGCTGCAGCCGAACACAAACTGCAGCTGCACTCAAAGTCTGAAGTGTTCTGGGTTCTTCCAGTCTGGAGTGTTTTTCTGTCACGCTCACCTGTTTGTTGGCCAGTACCATTAAAGGCAGGCGGGGGTCAGAGGCCAGCAGCTCGTGTAAATGCCTCTTAGCGAGGGGGAAGAGCTCCGCGTTGGAGGAGTCGACCACGAACACCAGCAAAAGAGCTTTGGACATGTACCTCTGCCAGTATGGCCGCAGCTCCTCCTTACCTCCAACTGACAGACAGACAGATGGACAGACAGACAGCTGAGACGCCAACTCACTGCTCAAACTCATCCACTTCAAACGCTCCCTGTGATCCGGTTCAGACGTGAATAAGAGCTCAAACTCACTTTCTAAGAACTCGATGTGCAGGTCGTCTCTGTTGATGGAGACGGCGTTGAAGCCCTGCGTCGGACGCATGTCCTGTTCCGGGCTGCCGGTGGCCAAGCAGTGCAGCAGGCTGGTCTTTCCGGCTCCATCCAGACCCAGAACCAGCACCTGTGTCGCGGCTGACTCCACAGGCCTGGACTGCAGCACACACAGAAGATATTCAATTTCACCCTGATGTAAAACAGTCCAGCAAAAACATAAACCGCCTCATGGTCGTACACCTCCACCATCTGTCCAGACTCTGATAATATAACAGTGAAGACTGAAGGAACTGAATTAAAGGTTAAATGCTCAAATATGGATGCTGCTGCTGAGAAGCTACAAACTGCAAAACGTGGACGCTTCACACACATCTTCAACCCGACAGTACAGAAGATCTTAACAATCAGCAGTTTCAAGATTAGAGTCACCAGTTGAGCATCTGACCAAATGTGAAATATGGCCACAATCCGCCCTTCTGTTCCTGAGCGATGGTGCTGAATAACGGCCAGAAAAGTGTTTCTGCAGAACATTACGATGTCACAGTGAGGCTGACCTTTGACCTTTTGGAAATGTCATCACTTGATTTTATCCTCTGAGACATTTGCGTGAAATTTTGTCATAATTAGCCTATGAATTCTTGAGTTAAGGCCAAAAATGTGCTGTGTGTGGGTTCACAGTGGCCTTTGACCTTCGACCACAAAAACAAATCAGTTTCTTCTTGAGTCAAAAATGTCCATCATAGTTTCCCAGAGTCCAGGTGCTGTCTTCATATTGCTTGACCCCCAAAATATTCAATTTACAGTTACAGAAAACTAAGAAAAAGGTTTTTTTTTCTTTTTTTTCATTTGAGAGGCTCCACGACACGATTACTCTTTTCACTTCTAATCTAGCTATTTTAGTCAGTCCTACATTTCCCACAATCCCCCGCAGCAACCCCCAGAGAACTTGCATGAACTTGTTGCTGTTTTAACCATAAAAATAAAGGCATTTATTTAGTTTTGTTAGCAGTTCATAAACTCTGAAGAATGTTTATAGTAAAAACAAACTTAAACCACACATTATCTTCTAGAGATGCTCTGTAATCTGGCGTATTTTGGGTGTAACGTTGGAAATGTGTCTTCTTCTACGCTTTGTTTAGGAGTACATACAGACCCCACCAACGGTTTTCTGGAAGGTGTGTCCGGTAAAGTTAACGTTTTACCTCTGATGCTTTCTGAGCTTCAGCAGCGACCACGACAGTTTGTTCGGCCGCCTCTCCTCTCTCCTCCTCCTCTCCCTTTCCTTCCCCTCCGGCTCTTTTACCGTCTTGACTCGGCCTTGCGTCAAGCTTCTTCTCCCCAGAGGAGGACGCGTAGTTCCAGACAAGATAGGCGACTCCCCCGGCCAAAGCGACGGAGGCCCCGAGGATACCGGCTTCTCTCAGGCGAAACATGGCGCTCAAACACTGGCTTTTGTTTTCCTGACTGACGCTTTTTTCTACCCGTTCGTTTTCGCCATGGTTCGACTTCTGCTGATTTTTGAAGTTTCTAACGTCTTCGTCCTTCTCAACAAGTGGATTACCAAACAGGAAGCTGGAGGAACGTCTGCACGAGGTATTTCCGGGCTGCTTTTTGTTGATGCAGTATTATAATCTCACCGCTTGATGACGCCAAAATCGCCACCATATTTTGATATTAGCAGAACTCTAGAAGAAGAAAAAAACATTCAGCTACTACGGATATGAACAATAACCTTTAACTAGACTTAATTCACAATTTCCAAGTCAGCCTGAACAAAATGAAATGTTAATGAGATTTAGACTTACTTTATCATTGTTTTACATATTGGTTTAATTTTGTGTAGCACAATAGATTTGACTAAAAATACTATTGTCTTGAAACAGGATGGCTCGGTTTCTCCAGGGAAAAATTCTGAATTGCACAAGTAAGATATGGAGAATAAAATGCAGTGTTTTTGTACTACTGCACAGTTGTACTATTTGTGATTCAGTTAATTTTGGTTGGGAAAATAAAATCACAAAGGAACATTTTCAAGTTTCAAGTTTGTTTTTGTCTCTGTGCCGTAAAGATGAACTTTACGGCACAGAGTTTAAGTGCATTTAAGGCTTAAGAGGATTTTGTTGCAACAATGTTTTTTTTCACATTTTCTTGACTCAAACAAGCAAATTTAGGAGTGAAAACAAGACGGTGAGATGCTTATGAAACACATTTATTAACAAAGGATTTCAGTTCAGCTGAAACCAAACTGTTCATCAAATTAAAGGATCATTTGAAGCGACCTTGGTTTAACGCAGAGGAACCAAAACAAAGAGCTTCTCCGTGGAGCTCAAAGTCCTCCTTCCTTCCTTCCCATCATGGTTTGACAGGCGTTACCTGGGAGACCCTCTTCACCGGCACCTTCTCCTGCTGCTCGGGGGCACTCAGGAGCCAGGCCTGGAGCATGCTCTCCTCCTCCTTCTTCCCGAGAGTCTTCCAGGTCCGAGCCCTCAGCGAGGGCGGCCTCTTCCGCTGCACTGCCTCCTCCACCCCCGAGCTGGAGGATTCTACTGTGTCGGCCTGTCGGTGCCTCCTGGACTTGGATGCCTGCTGGAAGTTTCCGTAGCTCTTCTGCTTGATGGAGGACAGGAGCCGGGCCCTGCTGCTTCTGGACTCGGCCTCGGCTGGCTTCTCCTCATCATCACCAGAGTTCTTGTCTTTGTTGTCCTGTGAGAAAGTCTTGTGCTGCCAGCCGATGAACTCTGACATGCAGTCTTTCAGGCGGGCGACTAAGTCTTGATGGATCATGGTGATCTGGGAGCTGACCTCCTCCGTGCCCTCCTTCATCTTCTCGTAGTGGCTCTGGATGTTGTTCATCTCCTCCAGGATGTCTGAAGCGAGGAGGTCCTGGACAGCTGTGGTCCTCCCAAGAAACTCTGCGCACACAGGTTCAGTCTTTGGCTTCCTCTGCTTCTGGAAGGTGAGAAAATGTGGCATGGCGGTGTAGTTTATGGCTTTGGCTGCAGCAAGCTTCTGATATATGTAAACAACATCCTGATGCCCAGAATCCACCGAGTCCTTGAGAAACTTATCAACATGAGCCCAGTCCCGCAGGGAGAGTCTGATCTTCACAGGTGGAACGGCGAGCTGTGTGTGGTAAAAACCAAACATCAAATACAGGCCTCCTACGCGAATCTGGTAGCTGTACGGAGGCAGGAAGTACTTCATGGCTGTGGCCAACGTTATTCTGCAGAATCTCTTCAGCTCACCTGCACGGGTGATACCCAGAAAGACATCTGAGAACTCCATCTCCCTCCAGATGGCTGAAAAGTGCTCAAACCGCACTGAGTCAGTCAGCTGGAAACGAGCCAGCAGCTCCTCCACGTCTTCTGTCAGAGGACTGTAGAAGAAATCGGAGTAAAAAGGCTGCAAACGAGGCATCCTGCAAACAAACGCTGAAGCTCTCAAACTGCTTGTCTGAAGTCTGACGGAGCTCTGCACAGATTCAGGGCAGGTGAAGCTCGTTACCGGCAAATTGGCAAAGAACAACAGCCACAAGTGGACGGAGCCCTGAGCTGACAGGAGCCCTCAAGATACTGCGAAATATTAACTGAGGAAATTATTTAAGCCCTGTAATATAGCAGATTAATTAAAGAAAAACACTGATAGCACTAAAACACATATCATGTGTGTTGCACAAACTGTGTATAAATTAACCTTTAAAGGTTTCTAACCATTATCAATAAATCATGTCTGCAGTCACAGCTGAGGATTTAAGAGTCATCATGAGTTTAAGTGTTTTTTGAGGTCTCATACATCCAGTTTTCCATGAGGGGAGAAAAACAAAGTTACCTGTTTTCTTCTTTGTGATGTGTGACTCATGTGAACTGGCTGCTCACTGAAGTTCTTCAGGGATGACGAAGATGAAGAAGATGAGATAAAGTACTGGTTGAACGAGGGTGAAGACACGAGGCCGAGGCTCCTTCTGTTGCAGCCGGTTATCTTCAAAAGTTGTAAACTGAACTTCAACTTCCAGTTGGAATGTGGATATTGATAATAATAAATCTTTTAAATCTATAAGAGGATTTATTCAAGAACAACAGCTAAAACAGAAGATGAGGAATCATTTTCCTTATCCCAGTAATTCCCCATATTGATCGACCAAGCTAATAATCAGTTAAAGTTTAAGATCAGCAGAGGTATTTTGTTACCTGCTTTTATTTTGAAAGTTTTAGTTTAACTGATTAATTTATAAATTTAAAACTTGGATCAGTTTACTGTGTGACCACCAGGGGGCTCAGAGGAGCACTGCTCGTGTTTAAAGGTCAACTTGCCAAGATATTATGTCAAAAACTATCTTACCAAAAAAGAAAAAGAGCACTTATGTCCCTTTTTCCCCAAACAAGTGGATGAAATTCAGCTCTACCGCCAAAACCAAGCATGAGCTAAAGCAAATGAAACCTCTCCACTGATCCAAATGAAGTTCACGAGCTGCCGTCTGATCTATTCAACACGTTACAGGAAACACAGGACTCGCACGTCGCTGTGAAGAGTTTTATTAAGACTTAACAAATGGGACACCCGTGTGGTCGTTCATTTCCTGAAGCATGCAGCTGATAAAACGTAATTCAAGGATTAAAATTCTTTTGCTTGAATTTAGACCAACACAGGGACTGAAAAATAAATAATTCTTTAACATTGAATCTTTGCAGCTGATTGAAAGTAGAGGGACAGTTTAAGGAAACATGAAGCAAACAGCCACAGTATGAAGTGTGATGTTCCAACACTCAGACCCGAAACATGAACGACGTCTCCCAAAACTGAACTTTGAGTCAACTTGCAAAAGCAGTTTATTTTCCGAGCTGTTGGACGCGATCTGTGCTTAAACCTAAATGAAGGTGTAAGGTCTCAGGACGTGACTTTAAGGTTTTAATTCAAACTGTTGGCTGAATCACCTGAAAATCTATTTTTATATTTTATTATAAAGTTCTACAGATGTCCGTTTGGCATATAATGAAAGAACAAAACAGGTGATTCCAGGTGAAAAGGCGGATTTCCATCCTCTTTACTGTGACCTCAAAACAAAGTCAAAGCCGGAACCCTTAAAGAAACCGTCTGCTTTTGCAGAGCAACAAAAAGTGAATTTCAGGGGAGCTGTCCTTTGAATATTCTCTCTTGTGGACGTTTAAAAAACAGCACAAATGAATGAGAAAGAGGAGCGAAGGGGAACTTTTGGTTTCACGGCCAGAACGAAGAAGTAAACTGAACTTGAAACGTAAAAAAGAGAAAAGCTTCTGATTTGTTGGCGACGCCTCGGCCACACAGACATCAGTGGATCTTATGGCCCCCCCGCCTCACGTGTAGCCTCCCCCTGACTACCAGCCTCCTTTGCCTCCCTTCTTCTTCTTCTGTGGTGCCTTTTTGCGCGTGGCCCCCGACGCCGCGGGTTTCTGCTGTCGAGGCGGGACCACGTTGCTGGCGGCGGCCGTAGATGAGCCGGATGCAGACCCCGGCCTGGGGGAGGTGGGGGGGCTGCTGGCCGTCTTGCTGGCATCCCTGGAACAGAGAAATAAATGAATGAGCCAATTATCAGTCACCTAATAGAAAAACGGACTATTTTTCATCACCGTCGGTAAATATAACTGTGCAACCAAAAAAACGTCATCTGTGGCGTCATCGGCCTGCAGAGGATTTCTGTGTGATTTTTATCAAATTCAGGTAAAAATGACGAGTGATGTTAAAAGAAACACATTTTACATTAAAACAAACCCCTCAGCAGCTGCTACTGGCTCAGACACACTGAATGCTGACTGGACTTCTACTCTGGCTGAGACTGTGAATAATCTGGATTTTGGCCTGAATAACACTCGAGCTGCTTCTCCTGCACAGCAGCTGGACTCCTCCACTGAGGACTCGTTGGCAGAGCAACAAAAGGACAATCTCAGGTGCTTTTCCTCCATTAGTGGAGTTGATTATTAGGTTCCAATGAGAGGAAACTGCTTCCAGACGACTCTTCCCTCAGCTGACGAGCACGTGTGATTGTGAGGTTACTCACAGCTCGGCCGACGCTCCCGCCGTCGCTCCCTGTGTGCCTTTTCCGATTTGCTCCTTCTTCTTCCCCTTCTTCTTGCCTCTGTAGTAGGAGCGCTCCCTCATGGGCAGCCACCTCTCGGGGTCAGGGGTCGCTTTGGGGTCGCAGTTTTTGGGCAGTTTGCCTAAAAAGAGAATGAGGAGGAGTCAGTGGAGGTGAAAGCAGCTCAGCACAGTGGGAGTAAATCTTTGAAGTGTCAGTGAGAAACACGTCATCTGTTAGAAGAAATGCCTACTGCTGGTCCACAGAGGCCACAAATGTACGGACTTTTTGAACATCAATTATTTGTTTTAATCCCAATAAAATGTTACTTTCAGTCCCACAGTCAGCATGTGATGGAGGACATACCTTTCTTCTTCTTCCTCTTCTTTTTGATCTCCCCTTCACTGTGAAGAGAATGCAGCTGTATTAGCGTAAAGCAGGTGAAAGCGTCCCTGAGCTCACTCTCCCCACTCTGCTCAACACAGTCAACCCCAGAACGTGTATTTAAACGTAGAAAATGTCCTGGACACCACGAAGTGGAAGAGATGGATGCGGGTTTACCCTTGTTCTTTGGGGAGGTTTTCTCCTGTGACCTTCGCAGCTTTTTTCCTGACGTAGGTCGCTCCGTGGGAGTTCTCCAGCTCGTCCACGTCCACGTTGAAGGCCATTGTGTCTGCGGACGGAAGGTGTTTGCTGAGGCTGCAGAGGAATGCTAAGGAGGCACTGTTCTGCATTGGTTTAACACACCTTCATACGCACCATCATAGTCCACTCTCTGCAGTTAGCATCAAACTACTCAACAGTGCATCCAAAAGTCGATCAACAACATCTGCAGCTCTGTTCTGGAGGGCTTCAACTAACAATTTCATTATTAATTAACCTGCCAATTATTTTCACAATGAAGCTGGTAAGTCTTTTGTCTATGAAATGACAGATTGTGATTTCCCAGAGCAAAACAAGATCCTTTGGATCAAGAAAATCCTCACAGAAGCTAAATCAGAGAATATTTAGTTTTTTTGCTTGAATACCTGAAATGATTGCGTTTCAAAACAGTAGCCAGGAACTAAAAAAGTCAAACTTTCAGCTTTGTTCACTTCAGAAGGTCAAAGGATACGATTTGGCTTTGTCCGTGTCCACCAGAGAATACGCCGAGATGAGCTGTGCCAGTGTGTGGATGTCGTTGGTGTTCTGCCTGTTTCAAGAAAAATGACAATCAAGCTTCATTGTCGTAAAAGAAGGACTTGCAGCAACACACTAACACGTACATATGGAAAGGTTAAAGGTCGTTCAGCCACTCTCGGATGTGCTGTGTGATTTTGTAAATGAATAAATGCTTTTCCTTCACAGTGAGCTTATTTTCTGGTTTCATAATTGCTGTTTTTCCTGCTCTAAAAGCACCTTGTGATGATGTTTATCAAGCAGTTTAAGAACTGCACAAAGAGTTGAGTTACTTGACATCAAGCCGGCAAGATGAGTGAACAGAAAGCAGAAACAGCAGCTGTGAGATAACCTCTAAGGAGCACATTACGTGTCTTTTTTCCTCAAATACTCCACACATGTTCAATCTGAGTGCATGTCGGGCTGTAACTCACTTCCACAGCTGCTCCAGATCACTAATGGCTTCTTTTTTCCGTCCGTACTTCAGTTTGAAATTGGCAGCTTCTCGTACTAGCGCCAAGTGTGCAGCGGATCCAGGCTGTGGAGGAGAACGGGGCCATTACACAGTGGAAACATGTTCAGATATCACACACGAGCTCATGCGTTGGCTTGTCTTGTCGCATTAAAGTACGACCCACAGCTTTAACCACAGGTGGTGATCGGCAAGATTTGTTTTAAATTTGACTCCATCTTTGACTTTTGTCTGCAAAGCTGATGGAATGTTTCTGTGCCGCACCTCCTGCAGATCACTGTCAGTCAAACAGTCACAGTACGTTCCCTGAATGTTCTGCTGGAACAGTTTGACTTTCTATCTGTAGCTTTCGCTGCCTGTGTTAGCTACAAGTTCTGTTTCTGTTCATACCAAACATAATAACAATAAAATGCATCACCAGAGAATTTTTTTAACCAGGACACAGAGGAATCTAAACCCTGGACACGAACCTGTTCAGACTGGTAGTGCTCAATAGCTTGTTTGAAAACGTCGATAGCGCTGTCGATGTCTTCTTCATGGGAATACATCGTGACCAGAGCTGAAACCTGAGGAGTCAGTGACAGTCTGGATGAGTGGTGGAGAGAGCGCTGAAGCTACATCAAAGACTTTACTATAACCAAGACAAACACGATCATCTGTAGAGTAACTTTCATTCAGACTCACCATCCCTGATTTGTGCTTGAACTCTTCAATGGACCTCAGGACATCACAAGCCTTGGTTACATGACCTGAGGATTCAAAATAATAATAATTCAAGTCCCCCAAAAACAGAACATCATAACACAAACAGCCAATGTGACCACACAAAAGTGCATACCATTACTTATATTATCAAACCTAACATCACTGGAAACTGAAGTTTATCACTGGACAACTTTTGAGGTATCAAAGCGAAATTCTTCCATTAAAACTGTCTTTTTGTTCTTCAATGATTACATGATAACAAACTACTCAGTTAAATAAAGAATATATGTTTACTGGCTGGAGAAGGACGTTTTCAGCAGAAGTAAAAGACATCCACCATTTCTCTAACTTTTCTTTTGTGAGTGGCCTAAAGGCACGACAACCCTTTTCTTGTACGACCCTGTGCTGTAGAACGATGATACATAATGAACCTGTAGCTTCTGTGATCAGTGTTAAAACATTTCAGTACCTTGGACTAGATAGAGTTGTGCCATCGTCAGTTTGATGCCAGATGCACTCTCTGGATGTTGATCTGAGAATTGCTGGAAAACAGAAGAGAGTCCGTTAGGATGAACAGAACATGCACATAATGCCTCTTTTTTTTAGAGCTACACCCAGTGTGCACAACAGCAAATCAGCTTAAAAACAATTCAAAGCCACAGCAAAGGTGTGTGAAATGAGTGTGTGTGCCACGAACTGTAGAGTCATTTGTCGATGTGACTCAGACTGATAACCAGCAGTGCTGGCCGTGTCTACCTGGAGCAGCTCTATGGCCCTGCCGTGCTGCTTCTCCCTGCACAGCTGAGCGACCTGGATGAGGACCGGCCGCGGGTGACCCGGATTCTGCGACTGAAGACTGGAGGACAGCTTCCTGCACTGGTCAGCCTGTTGAAGCAAACAGCAAAGAAACCGTGATCAGTAATGAAATCTAAATAAATGTATGTGCCCTCCTCATCTGATTCACAGCGGCGGTTCAGCCACAACAGTACCTGGTTAGTGTACATGGCCAGCAGGGCTTTGTTCAGGTCAATGGCCTGCAGCTGCTTCTTCGCCAGCTTGTACTCAACACCTTCAGCGTTTGTCAGTTTCACCTTTTTCTTGGAGTCAAACACGTTTTGGTCCTGTGAAAACAGAAAGAGCTTCAATGAAAACACTTAAACAAGTTGGATTTGTTTTTTCACACCTGTGGGTGGACGACAGACTCACTGCACTGTGTTACACTCAGGATTTTGGACTTGGCTCAGCTGGAAGCACAATGATACTTTTATGAGGAAATACTCAACTTGGTCAGACTGTCATACACCCACCTTGTTTATTGTGATGATATTGTTGGCAGTCACAGCAAGCAGGCCCACATCTGACGGTCTGTAATTAAAAGCATATTATAGAATATCTACTTGCCATCTGCACTGCTGACACACTAACTGGACTGCCTGTTTCCATCTCCAAATTGGTTCTGGCACAAATACACGATAACACTGATTCAACCCGTGTGACTTTCTCTTCATCTGCTTGTGGGACTAAACTAAATGTGATGAACCCGGCACTCACTTCAGCTTGATGACCTGGTTGTAGAGCTGCAGCGCCTCGTCTGTCCGACCTTGTAACTGCATGACATATGCCATCTGAGAGTGGATGACGGCCAGCTCTGAGTCGATGTCCTCCTCAGTCACGTCCTGAAAGGGACAAACCAGCAATGACAGTGAATCCCGGGAAAAGCAGAACTCCACCAGCTGGAGGACACTTCAGTCTGGGCGTATCTGTATCTTTACTAAGAACCATCTCAAATCGAACAAAGATCAATTTCAAAATCCCAAACTTTACTGGGACTATTTCTGCCAATTGAACATTCTGGTTGTTGTTCAGTACAACTTCACTGAACACATGAAAAAAAAAACAAGACGAATGCCTTCTCTAACTGTTGATGAACGCTTGAATCGTGCTTAAATGTTTGAGAGAAACAAAGCAGCACTCACAGAATCATCAGCCAGTGAGACTCTGCAAAGCTCTGAGAAAGAAAACAGTCAGTTAACGTCAAATTGTAAAACAGCAACTTGACAGAAGGCAGAACAGAGCGGGACTGACCCTCTGCTTGTCGTAGCTTATTGAGGGCCTCTGTAAGCTGTCCTTGGCCAATCAGAGCACACGCAGCATTGTAACACAGCTCATACGTAGACTCAGGAAGACCCAGATCCTCCTGCAGAACAGAACATAGCACGTCATCTGAGTTTGAATCTAACCTTGCAATCAGTTTGAATTGTTCATGAAAGGTTTTCTGTTTCAATACTGAAACATAAAACACAGAGAAGCATATAAACACACTTCACACCAGTGCTTACCAAAGGAGCTTTCTCCCACTGACTCATAGAAGCCACCACAGCGGCCAGGTTGGTCTTCCTCTCCTCCTCGTACTCATCCTGGGAGTTCCTGATCAGATCTGTGTAGACCGACTTGCACTCATCATAGCGCTCCAGTCTGTACAGCTGGACAAGCAAAGGAGAGACGGCTCCAATCAGCAGAAGTCTTTATATTCCAGATCTTATGGACAAATCTCGTGCTTTTATGCGATGCGCCGCGTCAACAAGGGGGGCGGGCAGGAAGACAAGCTTCCCTGCCTAGTCTACGAATCAAAAGCATGCAGCAATAACATGATTTTTTTCCTGGTCAATCAGACGTACCACTTGACCGTAGAGTTCCTTCAGCTTGTCTGTCTGTTCAGGAGCACCTTCGATGGTCTTCAGGGAACTTTCCACTCTGTTCAGTCTGTACTCACAGTACGCCTTCTCAAACAAGACCTCACTGAGAGGGAAGAGAAATAAAAATGATTTTAACGGGGACACAACGCCTTCAATACAACATGTAGCAAGTAATCTGTCGGTGGTATACGTAAAGCTCTGTGTTTAGTTAAACAAATGGTATTGCTTTGTATCAAACAGGGCTGCAACTACTGCTTATTGTCATTAACAATTAATGTGTTGATAATTTCTTTCATTTTGATCACATCAAACAGAGCTCCAGTGCCTATGATGCTACAGAATGGAACCGCCTTTTAGTTGACTTAAGGTGAGCAAATACACTGTGTTTTAGTTTTTTAGTTAGTTTAGTTTGTGTTTGTTTGTGAGTACAGCTTATTTTCTTTTATTTATTTCGCTGTGCAGCACTTTGAAATCCTTTTGTAGAAGACTGTGCTCTCAAAATAAAACTTGAGAACTCAATAAATCATTTATTCTACAATATAAATGGGCAAAATGTGGGAATAACCACTCAGCCAGCTGCTTACCTGCCGAGCACCTTTGAATGGGTGTTCATGACATTCAGCGCCTCTTTGAAGCTGCCATTCTGAATAAGGCAAACGATTTTACAGTGAAGGGCCGTCACATCATCCCTGTTTTCGTGCAAAACTGCGACAGAAGAGGAAACACATGGCAGAAGCCTCATTAATAACACAGACTGAAGAAAAACATAGTATTGAGTGAAAACAGAATTATTAATAGAAGAATCAACTAGGGGTTTCGAATTGTTTGGTGACCGCTGACTGAAAGCTGATTAGCTGCCCACCATGATAAGTTAGCTACAAGGCTAGGGACACGTCACTAATCAGGACGGTGCAATTCTGGGGCAAAACAGTATTTTATTCCGACACACAAAACCCACATACAACACCTAGCTTTGCAGCTACATCGCTTACGTATATGTTCATGAGAAAATGTTTGGTGTACAAAACTAAGCCCGTGTTTGTGAGACCTAAAACGTAGCTAACTACCGTTAGCCTCGTCACATGCTAACAGCTGGTCATGCAGATGGCACTAGCTTAGCTAGCGGACTCGGTTCGAGGCAGAAGAAACGGGGCGCCTGTCTAATGTCAGCCCACAGCTCGGATTCCGTTTCAGACCAACAATGACAGATATGAATTCCTACTTTTAGTCAGAGCTTTCAGGGCTCTTGTGTAGTCGCCATTCTGTCCACAGCGGTTCACTTCAGTCCACAGCGAAGCGACCGAGACCCCTGCGCTCGCCATCTTCGCTGAATGGGCTCATGGAACTGCGGAAGTACAACACGTACACTTCCGGGTCAACAAAGATTGTATTTATTTATTTTTGAAATAAATTAAAAATAAATTAAAAACACAAACTTACGATTACTGCTTATTTATGATGTTGCTTTAGTGTTAGTAATATTTTGGAAATATAAGATTGCTATATGGTTTCTCGCTCAGCAGTGATAAAGGCAAATGATGCCTTCACAGTCCTCCTATAAAGTTCGTCTGCCGAACACGGATCGTAGAAGGCGGATCTGTTGTACTGCAGCACTCTCTGATGCGCACAGATATCTGACTTCATGTACAAGATTTACGTTTTTGAGATTATATTTTGAGCATTTTTGCCTTTCTTTGAGAAATGACAGAGATATACTTGACATTGATATACTTAGCTATATTTTAGAGCTAGAAAAGTGCTTTTGGATGTACTGCATTTTGTAAGTTAATATTTTACATATATAACATGAATAGTTAAGAGAATTTCTTTTAAGTATAACAACAGTATATACAGTAACTGAAATTAGCTCAACCCCTATGATCTACAAATTACACTACTTACTACATATTTGTACGTCGATGTTAACAAACTAATACTACTATACCACTGCGAGAAGCAGTGGTTTACTTTTGATATTTGAAATAGATTTTGCTGATAATATTTCTCCGTTCCTCTGGTAGGCTAGGTAAATTTTCTTGTGACGAGGTCATAATTGTGATATTTCCGGTGGCACTGGAAGGTAGCACCACAGGCACGGTTGGAGGTTCGGTCCGACTCGACAGCCGAGGAGGGGGGCACTGTTGTCATTCGTCAGGGCTGTGTGTCGAGCTTTTGTCCAGGAGAAATGGCTGGGATTAAAGGTAAGAAATGTACTCTTTTCATTCATGTTTAGAAAGCTTCTGAAATCCGGCTCAGTTAATACAACTGTGTCAAAATATCCTGATAACAGATGCATGCGTTGCCATGTCCAGCTAGCTAACGTTAACGTGATGAAGTAGATAACGTTAGCCGCAGGGCCAATACAGTCGTTAGCATTAGCTGAATAGCCTGCATTCCCTGGGATTGAAGCAGTCGCTACTTAGTCACCACTATTAAATGGATATTAACTTTAGCTAATTGACACACTGCAGCTCCGAAACGTTGGATTATTATACCGTGTATAATGCTATTTCATTACGGGAGTATAACAGCGTAACTAGTAGTTGCCCTTATAATGCTAATGCTAGCTGCACCTGACTGTAATTACACAGTCGCTGACTGAGATGCTGTGCTTGTTTCAAGTGATCTGCTTGGATTAATTGCTGTTAACAAGCAACCACGCCGACTGTATTGCTCTCAGAGTTTAACATGGGCCCCTAATAGCACGGCTTAGATTTCTAGTGTGGCTGTTCCACGTGAAATCAGCTGATTCATCACATGATAGCTCCAGTAGCCAGGGGCCCCGCTGCTGCGACGCGATTGTTGAGGGTCTCTTGATAACCACACACAGATTCAGAAAGAAGCTCTGAGACATTTCCCATGCTGACATCCTCTCCTCTGTCTCTCTGCTGCTAGCTCTCATCAGCCTGTCCTTCGGAGGGGCCATTGGCCTCATGTTCCTCATGCTAGGATGTGCCCTCCCTGTGTACGAGTAAGTACCACCATCACACACCATGTAAGCCTGTTAATGTGTGTGTGTGGGAGGGGGACACGTCACACCCAGAAGCACTTTGGGTGATCCCATCCCAAGTTTACAGCTCAACATACAGGTGTGAATGCGTGACTGGATTAACCTGGGCTCCAGGTCATAAATGAGCTGCTGGGTTGCTAATGCAAACTGCCACATGAGACAGTTTTCCACTTTTTCTTGAACAATCAAGTTAAATTCTAGTCCTTCGCCTTTCTGTGACTTATGTTTTGTTGTGTGGTAATTTGTTTTATGGTGTTTTCAGTGGCACAAGTGCCAGTTGTAAGGAGCAGTTAGTTTTCCAAAGCGTTGATTTCTGTTTGTGGAGTCAGGACAGCCTGCAGCTGTGCCGGTCTCATCCAGGCTTATCATTATTATTCTGTTGGTAGTTTTCATGGAGGTGGCTAGGTGTGTAGTCAGCCATGTAAGAAGAAGACGTCCCTGCTCGTGGTCCTACAAACAAAGCTCTGATTGACTGTTTCTCAAAGTGGCTGGAATGGCTGCCAGTGGGCAAAACACCAGACCTGCTTTAATTACTGAACTAATCTGAGATGTGGGCAGGAGTTCACAGGTCTGAAACTAGGCTACCATGTAAGCACACTATGCAGCTCAAACAGTGAAGGTCTTAAAACTAGATTTTAACGCCCTACAGGACCACAATTTCAACTAATACAGTAGGACCTGCTGTAAAGCCACTCACTGTGTCAATGGATGTTTTACTTGAAAACAAACACAGTTACAGAAATGACCTCAAACTAACAGTCAGACAGTAAAGGTTGGACTTTTGGGGGCCATTGGAAGCTGCTGGCTTCGCACAGTTGGTACTCGCGTCATGCATGAATGTAAAAAAACACATCAAGGATGTACCAATATTCAGTTCAGAGGTGGAAATCAAATACATCCCTGAGACTGTGTCAAAAGAGAGCCTAAAAAGAGAGTGTATTTGCAGCACACCGCCCCCCCTCCAGTGCAGTTGGATGCAGTTGATTTGCCTATTCAAAACTCCCTACATGGGACACCTCGGGCTGCGGCCCAAGACCTGACTCCTGTAATCTAATCTCATTTCAGCCATTATCATTATGCTAAATGACATCCTCAGTCCTGCAGAGTGTAGGAGGCTGTTAGAAAGTCAGTTAGTGACTGATATGATCAGCCAGTTTGAGCTTATTATAGATACATCAGTATCTGTGTGACTGTCAGTCAATGAATAGCAGCAGTACAGGAATGCTAAAGATATTCATTTAAAATAAAAAGATTTAATATTAATAATACAGACTTGTCCACAGCAAATACTAGTGTAATCACTATTTATTATGGATAGTATATCTTATTCTAATTCAGACTATTTTGAATATATTTGTGTCTAATTTGGTTGAATTTGTTTGTCTCTCGTTACTGAAGCTAATGTAATATCCAGTCAGCATACTGTATCTGCTTTCTTTGGTAGTATTTTAGTTTATCTTTCTGCTGTCATGGCCCCAACATGATCAAATGTAAGGGATCCCAATCAAACAAAATGTTTGTGTTTATGTTAAATAATCAGATTTTTATTCTTATTGGCACTAAAATTCAGGCTTTAGTTATGACAGAGTTAATAGGTTGCGGTATGTCGTCCTCCCTCATGATGAACACCTGTGAAGGTAGATAATGTGCTGAGTGCTGAACAGTGTTTGCTCTTTTATCCTTCAGTTCACTTCACTGCATCCTTTATCATCACAGCATGTGGATATTTATCTCCCTTTTCTCTCTCTCTGCAGCAAATATTGGCCTTTGTTCCTCCTCTTCTTTTACATCCTCTCTCCCATCCCTTACTGCATCTCGCGGAGGGTGGTCGACGACACAGACTCGGCCAGTAACGCCTGCAAAGAGCTGGCCATCTTCCTCACGACGGGCATCGTCATTTCAGCCTTCGGCCTGCCCATCGTCTTCGCAAGAGCTGACGTAGTAAGTCACAGAAGCTGCTCAGTGCTCTTCACAGTAATGTCATGAGGAATGTGCATGCAGTTCTGTAGTAAGACTCCAAAACCAAAGTCAAACTGAGTCAGACTTTCTGCTGAAAATAGTCCCCAACAAATGCACTATTTGCTTTTGTGTCAGTAGCATTTGCCAAAAACTGCAGTGATCAGCTGTTTTACAAAATTGTTTTGCCTTTTGAAAAGATATAAAAGATGTACTTGTGACCCAGTTTCCAAAATATTCTTTCTTCAGTAAGTGAGTTCAGTAACTACAAGGTATTTCCTATCAGTGTTTGCAAGGCTTTGGTTTTGGCTCTAGCAGCAGGTTCAGCATCTGATTTATGCTAATTTGACAAACAAGAACGTTCAGAGAAACAAAGTTAAACAAAAGCAGCAGTTGCATCAGTAAAAATGATTTTAAGAGATGACGTTTGGCTTCATAGCCGAGGAGCTGATGGAGCCGGCAGATGCACCAGGACACGATTAGCATTTAGCTGCCGGCTGCCGTTAATGTCCCTTCCTGCTGGGTGTCCTGAACTGTAGAGCAGCGTGTGGAAGAGATTCTGCAAACTGTTGTTGTTGACACCCACTTGATTTTGGCCTAAATATGTGCTGCAGCTTGGCAGCACCGAGCAGCATTTGTTAACCTGAATTATTAATGCGTTGGTTTACAGATCGCCTGGGGGGCGTGCGCGCTCGTGCTAACGGGTAACGTAGTCATCTTCGGGACCATCCTGGGCTTCTTCCTGGTCTTTGGATCCAATGATGACTTCAGTTGGCAGCAGTGGTAAAGCGGCAGAGCGGGGGACCTTAGTCTGAACTGTTTTTATTAGCGTTACAATTATTATTATTATTATGGTATTACTGTTTGGTTCTTGTTGTTGTTATTTATATGATGATCGCCCATCCATAGACTCACACCAAACCAGTGCAATACTTTCTTTTTTCTTTTTCTTTTTTTTACCGCCTGCATCATGTTCAACTGACTCAAGTGGGATGGAAAATGCTGACTTTTGGTTGGATTTTTTCGTGAGTTTTCTCCGTTTGTGTGTCCGCTTTCATTTTGAGCATTGTGAGCTGATGAGCGCTAATGATAACTCTGAAAATTTGTGAAAAAGAATCAAATTGAATGTCGAATGAGACTTAATCTGACCAATCTGGCAGGGTCATATCTGTCTGGGCTCCTTCCTCTGTTTAGTAGGCGCTCTGAAAAGCTCTGGAAGAAGCTTTCTGTACATACTTCGAGCACAGAGGGGTGTGTTTCCAGTCCAAGTGCGGAGTTTTGTGTAAATCAGCAGAAAACTGATGGAAAATCTGCACAGCACAAGTTTAGATCTCACCACTCACAGTGAGAAAAAGCTCTATTTCCATTTGACACGGGTCGTATTGGTTGAAACTGTGTCTATGAAAGGTGAAAATTCAGCTGATTGAATGCAGATTTTTTTGTTAGTTTTCTGCTGATGTGACACTACCATTGCTAAGCTGTGAAAGCGAACAAGTCTGAGATGAGTGTGTGTCTGTGACGGAGAGGCTGTGACTGCCACCAACCCCTCTCATCTTTCAAACCCTGTTACATGTGTAAACGCCATTTAAATCCTTTGTCTTTCCAGTATGTTCTTTCTGTTTGGGACCATGTTAGAAATAAGTGTTTCCACTTGAACATGTTGTCCCTTGGCTTTTGTTTTATGACTGAAATCCGTAAAAATCCTACAGTGTGTCATCACACAAAGGAAGGAGACGATGTTCAGGAGCAGCAGAATGCGAGTGTTTGTTTCCTCTTTGAAGTGAGAGGAGAGGATTCATCCAGACACCCTCACCATCACTGCAGAGATCAAATTAAACTGACTTGATTTCCCAGGTGCCAACTGGATGCAGGCTGCTTACTCACCGTGTTGTTTTGCACATAATAGCTCGTACCTCACTCTCAGTCTGGGTAAGGCAGATCAAGAAAGCATGAGAAGCCTATAGTAGCCATCAGCTAGCGTAGGATTAGCTCGAGGACAGCAGCCGCGTAGGAAACTCAGCCAAGATAAGAACTGGGCTGCTTCTAATCAAGGCCTGGCCACTAACAGCCCTTAAGCTTTTAAATGTGACTCCTTCAGAATAAAAGAATCCAGCGTCTGTGCTCAGTGTTGATGTTGTGTTGGTCTCTAGAAGCACACTGGGCCTAGATTTGGCGAGCACGCCGTCACATTTCCTCACACCAGCATTTCATGACAAAAACACAGTTTTATGATTTCTTTGTTTGTGTGTTCACCGGCCCGTGCGGAGGGAAATTTGCACATTGGTTCGGGTAATCTGTCGGCAGCTTTGGGATCAGCACAGCCTGCAGTCAGTCAGGTGCAGCTCTCCTGTTAGCTGTTTAACTGCATTAGTGGTGGCTAAACAGGGAACTCAGCATCTGCTGCCTCGGCGAAGCGCTGGTGTGTTAAATGGAGGGTTGATCGCCAAACATTTCCTCTTTAGAGTTTCTTTTTTGTGGATGGCTCAGTTTGAATATGTGCTCTCTGGAAGATAAAAACGTTAATTATTAATGAGACTGAAGTAATGTATTGTGTTTTAATTGAACCCAAGACTTAAATGTTTGAGTTATTAAATGTTTTAGGCCACCTGAGAAGATGCTTTAACCATGGATTTCCATGCACAGCAGATTTCCAATGAAACCCACCCACAGCCTGTTTCTGCCTGTTAGAAGGACGTTTCTCCACTGTCAGCAGGCACTCGCTCATGGGGACGTTGTTGAGTCTCTGCAGATCAGTGAAGACTGTAAACCTGCTCTATGTGCAGGTGTTGGGACAACTTCTGTGGTAATTTGGCTGTCAATTATTTACATAAAATTGAAATGAACTGAATTAAGCTAAAGATAAACTCCCATCTGTCAGAAGGTTGAACTGAAACACTCAGTTCATTCTGCTCTTAAAGCGTTTCCGACATAAAGTAAAACCACTGTGGGAAGAGGAAAGAGTTGGAAATCTGCTTCAGGAACACGTTCCTAAAACACTAATGGACGTCTGGCTTTCAGCACTACTACAAATGAACCCTTCACACTTCCAGAGATCACAGCCTCAGTGAAGACGTTGATTGTATTAAAAGCACCAGAACGATGGCAGCTTTTCAGTTTCAGTTCAAAATGTGTTTATTGAAAACTACTGACATGATTTGTGCATATTGTTATGTGACAGCACTAACTGAACGCGCTCGGCGCAGTAGGTCTACTCACTGTGAGCCGGTGTGTGGTTGGACAGGCAGGGTACCTCCATGCTGCGCTCCTGACGTGACGTCTGTGTGACGCTGCGTCTGTTTTAAGCTCAGTTTGTCAAACGCTCTCTGACTTCCTGTTCTGTAGTCTGACGTTAAGCCCCCGATGTGACAGAACGTGGTGTGTAGACGGGTTTCTCTGTGTTTCTGTTTGAAGACAGATGTTACGCTTTGTTTCTCACAGATTTGGGAGGATGTTTATTTATTTCATCGGACGCTTTGTGTCGATGTCCAACGCCATTTTCTATCTGCAACTTTTGTGTTCAAGAGGCAGAAGTCAGCATGGTGGTTTTCTTTTCTTTTTTTTTAATAAAGGCCATTTTTGAACATCCTCTCCTTTGAATGACTACAAATGCATTCGCTTTGCTGGCCAGACACACGGACACTCACTCCTTTTACACGACTTCACAGGAAATAAGCTGAACTGATATCATCTGCACAGCCGAGTTAGTTTGTCTGAGCAGCGCTGTGCCCCGAGGAGGATCAGTTCATCACTTGACAGAAAAACACTCACTACATCTCGTAATGTGGGGTAGAAGGAGGGCGATAATTTTTAATAACAGGTCTGTCATAGTGAAGAAGAGCCGGCGTGATCATCCCGTCCTGACATCGGCAGTTTAATGGAGGATTTAATTTTAACGACTTGGCAACAGTCTCCTATTTAGCATGAATCAGCAGCACTGTACACACATTTTATTATATTTATTACACTATAATGCAGTTGTAATCAGATTTAAGTGTTTAATAATGTGTCTGTCAACAATTAAAACTCCTCCTGTGGGCGGCTGTAACTGGATGCTGCTGTACAGACACATAATGAATGACAATACAACAGCTGTAATTATATCAAATATGTCTTCATAGTACAAGTACACTATGGTGTTGCTACAGGTTTAAATACTGCTTAGAAATACTAAATAGGATGACTTAAAGCATTACCAAGAACTAGATGCAGGGGTATTAATTTAGCACTTCAACTTGACCGATTTCCATGAATGAACTTTAGAGCCCACAAATTTGTTCTTTTAAAGTTGGCAAAACCAACTTTGCTTTGTCTCCCTCTGCTGGCATCAAATCTGATGCAGCAGCAGGTGAAGTTCTGCACAGTCAGACACCGTCGACACCTTTCTGAGGAGAGAGAAGAGAAAGAGTGAGGTGAGAAAACAGCTTCTCATTTCTATTCATGTAACACCTCAGTAACTGCTATTTGTTAGCACTCAACATCATTTGTTGTACTTTATAGGCTTAATACTACAAGTACACAACATTCTGTACATTTCCTGTGTCTAATCTGCTTCTAGTGTCAAGCTGGAAAGCAAAAGTATTCCATAAACCATCATCATACTAAACCAGTGAAGCTCAAATAGCAATGAAGAAAACTTTAGGATGCATTATTATGTTTAAAGCAATAATTGATTAACAAAATCATTACTGATTTATTTGTTATCTAAATGATTGAAATGATTGAATTCTGCATCCAGCTGCACAGATGATCACAGGATGCAGGGATCAGACTTCATGAGAAAGTTTTCTGCAGTGTTAGACTATATTCTACATGCAGATTACTAACACACACACACCTGATGCATAAAATACAGCATGTTATTAAATGCCAGTGGTATTTTCCTCATGGAATCTCGTATGCATTCATATATTTAAAAGTACTAACCTGAGGCTACTGCTACAAAAACACCCGCCTGCTAGATACAACACGCCCGACTCAGCTCTCTCCTGCAGCACTCGCCGCCTCGGGGCAGGATTTCAGAACCACATTTGCGTATAACAGACCAAACCTTCAATTTATACACGAAACAAGTCATAGAAAAGACATCAGGCCTGAACACACACACACACACACACACACACACACACACACACACCAGCAGCACGCCTCGCCTCCATGTTATGAAAACAGAAGCTTGGATTAATGCTTAAACTTGCCCTCTGTAGGTGCGTCTTCTGTAAGACACACAGCCTTCATGGACAGGGAGAGTGAGATATTAAAGGAAATGTGCACACCGCGTCCTGTCTGACCAGACGGGACGCACCCGCCCTGCCCTGAGGATCATGGGAAGGTGGAAGAAGCTTTAGGCTGGAGAGAGCAGTTCAGACGCAGAGGAGCATGAGGAGGTTTTTCCGGGCCCACAGGGACGAAGACTACAGTCAGATCCAGTACCTGACGGCCAAGTGCACCCGCCTGGCTCATGATAAAGGTAAGCCAGGGAGGTCAAGACTTTGACCTCTGAGAATAAAGTTAAACATTCACGTTTTTCTGGAGCATACAGCTTCAGGCTTGGCTGTGTTGGTCATGTCTCCTCTTCCTCTTCAACAACTTTATTAACTACACTTGAGGCACCAATAACTAACTTAATGTTGACTTAGAGAAGACGCAGCTCCACTGTTGTAATGGCTGACTATTATCCACAATGACAAGGTTGCAAAGTCCCAGATTTTATACTCCACAGTACTGAGTGATGTAATCTAATGAAATATAATATGTAATCTAACACATAGTGCGTGATATTTACTGGCTTTTACATTTTTTATGAGGTTCATGATGTTTAAATCTAGTTTCATGCCACCAGGAAAACTATAAAGATTGACGCTACATGCTGACTGTGAGATGAACGTGGTGTTAATACACGTGAATCTTCTCTGCATGTCGTCCAAAATAGATCCTTTAACTTTGTTCAAAGATCCTGAGCTGGAAGGGAAAGTGTGCCTCTCCGGTTGTGTTCGTTTTGATGCTGTCGGTGTTAATCAGGAAGAAATGACACATCCTGTGAAACTACAGCACACCTTAGTGACAGTAACCCGTCATAACTTCACTGAGTAATCAGAGTAGGTTTGAGCACCTCCACTTCTGAAACAACCACACCGCACCGTTTCCAGAGACTCTCATAATCATGTCCCATTAAACTTTAAAGACTGGTCCCACAGCTGCCAACCATCAGAGTCTAATTTAAATGTGCACACACGATTAAAACTGCCTGTTTGTCAAGAGTTTCTTTGTTAAGAGGAGCAGATTTTCAGAGTAACAGCAGAACATTTAGTTAAAACTGAACAAGAAAACACAGAAGAGACGAGACGAGGATGAAGAATAAAAAAAAGAGAGAAATCTGACCTTCATCAACCTCTGCTGATGACCAGGAGCAGATCCAAGAGAAACGTGTGTGAAGGGATATCAGGGACTCTTCATTCCCACATGAGTGCAGTGATGAGGTGATCGGAGTGTGGGAATGCCTTCAAACTCCAAAGAGACGGACGTTTTGCCAGAAATGTCAGCAGCTGACATACAACCCTGCATTTAAAGTGTTATGGTTTAAAACATGATGGTTATTTTATGCTGCGGGCAGTGAAAGAAGTACTTTTTCATTACCTTTCATTAAAACACGTCCAAGTGGCTCACGTTCAGCACATCTTCTGTTTTAATGAAATTCGTGCAGCTTGGGTCGAGTGGTCCGGCCTGACTTTGGTTCTGTTCTCTGTGGCTGCAGCGCTGCTCGACGGGGAGCTGCTGTTGGCCAGAGACCATGAGAGGAGGCTGCAGAACGAGCTGGAAGCCGCCACCGCTCGACTCCACCGGCAGGAGCAGCTGAACATGGAGCTCAGGATGAAACAGGACCAGCTCACCGGCAGGATCCACCAGCAGCAGGTGAGGCGCCAGAGGCCGAGCTGCTCTGTGTGACAGACAGAAATAATCCCGCTGTTTGACTTTTACAGATCATTTATCTACAGTTCTGTCAGATCTTAAAGCAGCTGAAATCAGTACTGTCATATAAAACAATGGATCAAATGACCGTGTATATGAAAGGACTCACAGATCTCAGCAGTTTCCCCTCTCAAAAGTGCATTTTAGCATCTTTCAGCACATTGTTTTGGTTCTTTCTTGCTGCTCTCATCAGTGATGTTTCAGTAAAAAAGCTCTAAAAACTGACTGTGAACTATCAGCTCAGCACCAAACAGCAGTTAGCGGAGCATTGAGCAGCTAAAAAAACAGATATCCTAACCGGTGGAGATAAAAACAGAGCCTTTAGGAGAGTGAATACTGGTCTTACTGGTACATTAGCACTGGACTAGCAGTCTATCAGCTGTGTATTGATTAATCCACGGTGCTGTCCGTGGTGCTGGAGTCGCAGGTGGATTTGTAATTGTGCCCTTTTCTCTCATTCCAGCCTTTCGTCTTGGATCTATAATATCTCTAAACTAGACACTATAAGTACTCCATTCTATACTATATTGTAGCCTATATAGTCTATAGATTAGCGTTGCCTTCATGATCAAAGTGAAAAGTAGTAATTTGTAGTTGTGTAGAGTGAGAGCATCATGGAGACACATTCTTCTGTCAGTCTGATGCATTTAAGTCCAACACTCTCCTTTTTGCTCCGTTTTGGTCTCCAGCAAGTCGCAGCTAATGCTAGCAGCTACCTAGCATTAGCTACCTTTTCACCAGCTATGTTTTGTCTGCTGTTTGGTGCTGGAGAGGTGCCATTCAGTGGCTTTATCACAGCTCTTTGTTTTTTCCTGAACAAGCCGCCTGCTCCTGTTGGGAACGAGATGGCTGATAGTGCCGAGACCGAACCAGACAGCAAATGTGCCGTAAAACCCCAAATTAGTTTAAAAAAGCTTAAAAGCTTCACGGGCTGCAGAGCTAGCTGATAATTCTCTGTTGGTTCGTCGCTGTGAAAGACTCCTTTCACCTAATCACGCTTCCCAAAACAGCATTCAGCTCTGTTTTAACCTCAGATGTTGACGCTGCAATTAGAGTCTTGTACTTCCAAATCAGAGAGATTTTTGAAATTTGTGTCATTTCACCTTGTAGTGTTTAACCTCATTACAATCCTGTAATTTAAATCCACAAAGGCACGACCTTTACAGCAGACCACCTGTGCTGCAATTACCGAAATTACGCTGGAATTAGGCTACCAGTAAGTGCCAGTCTTACTGTAAATGTGGTTACCAACCTTTTTGGGTTTTTGGCTCCTCGGCACAGGTTGGATAGGCGTGAGCTATGAGCTGTGAGCAGTTTAACTAAAGAGAGATTTTATTCTTTTCTTTAACTGCTTATTTCTTTTGAGGCTGGATCCAGTGAAAAACTAATTTTGTTTGGCAGAAAAAGGCTGCTGTTCTCTTCTTCCATTAATCACCTTTCCTCATTGCTCCTCATGCTTTTGGATTATTTCAGTAGCTGATCATGTTAAGACCTTTTTTCAAATGCAGGTATTTAGGAATCGGATGTTTGAATGAAGGTGTGCAGGTTGTCAGCAGGTTGTTTAATCAGGAGCTCAGTGGTATTTATGTGGAGAGTGTGACTCACTCTCCCCTCACAGATTTGTTAGAGCATCAGGTTTGGGCTTGTCACAAACTCTTTCACCAATAGGTGTGGGCACAGTTTGTTCAGGTTCATTTTACTGTGATGAGGACGTCTCCTGGGAGACCTCAAAAGGTCAAGAAGTATTGAGTAATAATCAATATGCATAGTTAATGTGTGTCATTTATGTGTATTTTGCCCATGTTTGGATGCATGTACATGGCTGCATATTTGTCAGATTAGATGAAGCTATTACACACAGTAAGTAACAGAAGTCAGCAGGGAAAAAACTGGAAGCCATTCTATTCTATGCTCTGTACCCCCCCCCCCCCCCCACAGGACCTGGTGCACTTGCTGCAGCAGCGTGTGGTCTTCCTAGTGGACGAGAGCTCCCGGGACGGGGAGCTGCTGCAGCAGGTCGGCTCAGAGCTGCTGTGTCTGCAGAGCTCCGAGGTGAAGCTGGAGGGCCTGGTGGAGGAGCTGCACGCTGAGGCCCAGCGCAGAGCTGCGGTGGCAGAGAGCCTCCAGGCAGAGCTGCACGCTGAGGCCCAGCACAGACTTGTGCTGACGGAGAGCCTGCATGCAGAGCTCCACAGGTAGGCTGGAAGTGTAGCACAAACCTTTACTGTGCTGCAGATGAGGAGCCTCACAGCTCTGACTCGTGGAGGAAATACCTGAAAAAATGGCCGTGTTAACCTGTCGGACTCTCCTTGTTTTCCTTAACCGCGTTGAATTGCTGATGGTCTGATTTAAACACATTCCTCCATGTTCCACCCAGCTGTTAAAACCGAGCAGAATGTAAAAATGACATTAACTCAGATAAGGCCACATGCAGACTAAGAAAAGAAACATTCAGATTAATATTAAAAAAATCCCACTATGTTTGATTACCATCTGCAGCAAACTGAAGCCAAGTGAAGCTGTCAGCAGCTGCTCTGCAAACCCACAGAGAAGAACTTCATCTCAAACTGTTGTCTCAAGACTGAATGAAAACATGGAACTCGGACCTGCGATTTGAAGTCAGCAGAAACGCAGTCGTCCTCCGAGCAGCGCCGCGCCTCAATCTGCTGACTTTAAATCCCTGTGGAGAGTTGGCTTAATGCCAGAATACGTTATCACATTATGAGTCCGGGCCCGCGTGTCAGAAGATGAAAGAAACCTTAACGTGAACGGAGAGGTCCCAAACATTAAATGCATCGATACAATCATGGAAATTAATCTCATTTGCTTGTCTGTGGCAGAGAGGCTGAGGGTTGAAATGGAAATCCAGATGAATAGATAAATCTGTGGAAGACACACCTGTTAAAACACTCAAAAATAAGGAACGTTATTTAAGTTAAGAGCAACCAAAGCACCAAACAGTCATATATTGCGCTGTAACATGAAGCCTTTTAAATGAAAAGTTTTCATGCTGCTGCTTTTTTCATTTTCCTTTTTTCATTTTCTATCAAAGATTGTTTCCAGTAGTAAAGTTAAAAAGTAAAGTAATAAAGTTTCTTCTCATTTCCTCAGGTTAGAATAATAATAAGTTATACTGCATTGTAAAAAGCAAACACTGTTTTTTTCAAGTAGAAAGCAACGAAATTATCATGGATGGTCAGATCAGATCAGATGGATGGAGCTCCAACATGAGCCAGAGTGCCGACATGTAAAAATCATCATATAAAGTCAATTAAAGGTCAATTTAAGTGAGTTTTCAGTCAAGAAGCTTCCAGACACGACGCCAAACGACTCAAATCAAACTGGCTTCAATGAAGTGGCGAGATGTTAAAAAATGCTTTCGTGTTTGTCACCAACAGTAAGACGATGGAGCTGGAGGAGCTGCAAGACACCAACAAAAGGCTGACGGAGAAGCTGAAGGAGTTACGGGCCGCTCATCAGAAGGAGGTAAGAGAGCAAAGTCTGGGACAGAAACATACAGAGATGACTGCAGCTCTGCCTCGTCAAGGGTCTGAGAGACACATCTCCTCTTCTTCTTCATCTTCTTCTTCTTCTTCTTCTTCTTCTTCTTCAAGTGTTTTTACACCAATGAAAAATAATATCAGACATCAATGCATCAATTAATCTGCTGATTATTTTCTAGATTAATCAATTACCTGTTTGGTCTATTCCAATTTTTGATGGATCTCATGTATGAAACAAAAAAGTCAAAGTCCCTGTGATGTGTAATGTACTTGAAGCTCAAAATGTAAAAGTACTCCTCATGCAGCGTGTCCCATTTCAGAATAATGTATGTTATATTACTGTATTGTTAATAATTTGAGGAAATCCCAGGAGATACAAATGCTTTATGCTCCAAAAGGCCCTGCTGCTCAGTGGCTGTAATGTCACTTTTGTCCAGCAGATGTCAGGATTGGACACTTTGTTAAACTCTCCTTGGTCTCCTCTGGTTGAGCATAGATAGATAAATAACAGACTTTTAATGGTTTTATAATGAATGTGGAGTATTTCTCTTTGTCAAACTCGAAGCCAAATCCTCCAGAAATAATGCAGCACAACATCCTCCTGCTGCCAGCTCCTCCAATCAGAAGTAATGGATTAACGCCGGCCTTTCTTTTCTCAGGCTAGTTGAGGTCGATGTGTCAGCGAGCCAGTTAAAGCCAGTGAATAACAAGTCTTCTGCTGCATTTTGAACAATTAATTTCATGAAACATAAAACCTCAAGGTTCAAATTTATGTTGTGGAGCCAAATTTTAAAAACTACACCCACCCCAGAGAGCGGCCTAACTCAGACGTTGCTGGCAGTGGGTTTGTATTAATGTGCATTGAATCTGGGCATTAGTGAAACATTCCTACGCACTGTCAGGATTTTTTTTATTTACACTTGGCCTCAAAGACTCACTCCCTCACTGGCCCCTGTTTCAACCAGTCCATCAAACAGCAAACAATCCAGGTCTGCAATTATCTCCCCTATGAGACAGCTGCACAAGTCCAAGAGAACAAAACAACAGACCGCCCTGTCAGTGAGAAACGTAATGAGAACATTTATTTGTGGTGGATCAAGTCGGTGAATTACTGTGAAAGTCCTCGGAGTCGGAGATTAAGTCCGACTGCAATCGCTCATCTTTCCAGATGACGGCGGTGAGTTCAGGAGCCATCAGTCACATGCACCACAATCAACCTGCTGATGTGCTGCCTTCTTGTTGTCTCCATCACATCCCGTCTGAGGGGGAAGTAAAGTGATGCTGTGTTGTCTTTGAGGTGAGGGAGCTGCAGCAGGAGAACGAGGGCAGTCTGGGGAAACTGCAGGAGACGGCGGAGCAGTTCGAGTGGCTCTGCCAGCAGCAGCGCTACTGGATGTGTTGTGTCAAAAGGTCGGTATTTTCTCCCTGATGTTGATCGAACTGCCTTCTACTACCACACACAGCGAGTGATAAATGAGAGCTGATGGAGACAACTTCCCTTTGTGCCTCCAAAAGCTTCTAGCATGTGACTTGTTTAGTTTTTAAAAACTTTTACAAGTTAAACAAGTTTGAGAGGTGCAGGTGTGGGAGATCTGTTTTACATCTCGAAAGAGCCATTTGCAGTCTTTATGCTAAGCTAGGCTATGCTAACCAGCGTCTGTCAGTAGCTACATATTTGAACAAGTCAATCTTCTCATGTGACTCTTGGCGAGAAGGCAAATCATAGTAAATGAGGATAATTGATAGATGTAAATAATGTAACGCAGAAATACAATGCAGTGTGTGTATGTGTGTGTTTTTAATTTGCAGTGGGACACAAACATGTGCAGGCTTTAAGAATGAAAACTATGAACTCAGCATCGGAAAGTAGAAGCTCTTCCACAGAATGTAAAACAGGTTCGCTCACAGGCATTAACCTCCTCACGGTGCTGAGCTTTGCTTCTTGCTACTAAACGGGGTTAATCTGATTTCTGGGCAGTGATTCATCCTACAGACTTCCAAATGCAGCGACTCACTGCATGTTGCTGCTTCCTTTTTAGTTTAATGAGACACTCGCTCACTGTGTTTTGTACCTTCTACATCTGAGTTTGCTCAAACGAAGAGATGCAGGATCTCTGCAGGCGTGCACATCCAGGCTGGTTAGAAGGTTAAACCCTTCTTTAACTGCTCAGCTGGTCACTTGAACAAACGTGTTTCTCCAGGTTCAAAGACTGCCTGATGGAGGACAGAGAAGCTCTGCTGCGACAGGTCAGCATGTTGGAGAAGAAGGCTGAGAGGCTGAAGAAGAGCTTCCACGATGACGGTCCCACACAGAGCGTCCTCTGTCCCCCGCAGGACTCTGAACGCTGTGACAGGTAATGCTGAACAGTGAGGAGTGGATGAGGCAGATAACACACTGTACACAAATCACTGTGATAAAGCTGCACGTCTGACAGCAGATTTCAGCTCTGCAGTGCTTTTAAGAAACTCCCACTGGGCCTGAAAGAAAGAAAACCAGATTCCTCTTCATCTCGCATCATTTTTACACTTTACACTTTGGCCCACCCCGACTCGCTTTCCAGTACAACGTGAATTTACAACGTCCTTTGTGTTTGAAGCAGTATAACATCGTGGGACGCAGACGCAGAGGCTGACCTGGAGTCTCAGGTGGAGAAGTCAAACACGGTGTATGAGGAGCTCTTCAACCAGGTACCAGCTTCATTATCTGCTTCTGAACGCTCGTGTGCTGCACGACTAGAAACGGCAAAGGTCTCATCGCGTTCGCTCTTTGTGAGGCGACGTAAATGCTCCCTAAATGTCCACCAGCTCCAGTTTTGAAATCTTTGGGTGGGAGATGTGCAAACTTCAGGGGTGAAATATTAGAGATTTATTAGGGAGGGCTAATATTCATCTGAGCGTCGTTGCCAAGCCTCAGAGGAGTTGCTGTGCTGTCAGTTCTTCCAGAAATTAGAGGTACGTGTTGAACCGGGGCGGCTGAGCGTGTTTTTCTGTCTTCTGTAGGCTGATACAAGTAAAGAGGCTTTCAGGTACCCGTAGGGGTCACTGAAAGCTCTTTGGCAACCAAACATGGAGCCATAACAGCCCATGTGCAGCCATTAATTTTCAACTTTTATTTGATTTATTGTTTTGTCTATAAAATGTCGGAAAATACTGAAAGATGCAGACCAAGTATTCAAATTCCTTGTTTTATTGGAGCAACTGTCCAAAAACCCAAAGATGTTCAGTTTACTATCATACATGAAGAAGGAAAGCAACAAATCCTTACGTCTGAGGTTGACATTTACACTGGAAAAACTATCAATATGCCATCAAACAGTTGCCAATTTTCTTTCAATCAGCTAATCGTTGCATGATGACGTGGAGGTTCTTAAAAGAAACCTGCAAAAATCCAAGTGCTCGTTGGTTCTCTGTGTTTTACTACAACCCTCAGATGAACCTTTATTTTAAGAGCGGCCACTTCTATATTAAAACATTTCTGGATGGAAGACAAGGACTGATCTGAAGGCTGAAGCAGAAGAAAAAAAACAGGGCTAATATTCAACTGGCTGCGAGTGCCAGTCACCACAGGGGTTGACATCCAGCCAGAACTTGAAACTTCATGAATACTGGAGTCTCATCTTTGGTTTTTGCCTTTCAAAGGTTGCCTTTTTGCACTCATTGTATAACCGCTGAGCGTTTCTTAAAGAGATCGGACACTGACAGCACGTCCTTAAGCTTTTCAGGTACAAAGTCTCTTTCAGCCGAGTGTTTTGCACATAAATCCATCCACCCGACCTCCTTCTTACGGAGTATGAACTTAACGTTTCTACTGAGCATTAAAACGGCTATAATCAATATTTTAATACTAACGATATTTGTGATGTGACTCCTGGTGACAAACCTACTTTCAGCTCTTTGTTCATCTCTCCGGTCACAAAGTTCCTGTTCTGGTTCGCTCTCACAGCTCTTATCTTGTCGTTTTCCGCCATCACAGGCAGCTCAAGAGCCAGATATTTCCTTCAGGAGGTGGTGGAGACCAAGAACTGAGCTAAAATTTAAGTGAATATTTGACTTGCGTCGATCAGGTGGATAATGATGCTCCTCTGTAACTGCTTATCAACTTAAAGTTAATATGTCAGTGTGTCCACCTCCTTCAGGTCTATTTTACTTTACCTACTGGCTGCAGTTAACTTAAACTTTAGAAGAGACCAGTGATTAAAATGATTGGTCTAAATCTCTGCGTCGGCGGAGACGAGTTCAGATCTCTGGGGGTGAAATATTAGAAATCCAAAACGCAGAGCTTATTTTCATCTGGGCACAGCTGCCAATCCACAGTGGGCTTGTTGTGGTGCCAGCATCTAAAACCCCTCCAGGGAACTGGAGTCTCATCACTGCTTTTATTTTGTCTGTCTGCTGAGCATTTTCAGACAGACGGACGGTGCCATACCACCCAGCAGCCACCAGGGGGCACACAAACCAACTATGAGCAGATGCTTTTATCCAAAGCGACATGTTAATTGTGTGTTTTAAAACGCAGAAATTTATTTAAGTATTCAAAGTAAACACTAATAATGAGTGGAAAGCAATAAAAAACAATGCTTTGAAATAAGATTTCAGAAGATATTTAACCATTTATTGCTTCAGTAATAATAACAGCATAATCGGCAGCTTGTTTGCGTTTCACTCCATTTTTCTCTTTAGTTTGAACTACTGAAATATTTTATGACCTCTTCATGTTTCAACAGGTCTTTTCTCACTTACTTTGCTGTAAACTGGGACGATCAGTGTGTTTTTTCAGGTGGGAGCGCACAGATTTTTAGGAACTTTGGGCCATAAAATTGGATGAAAAATCTACAAATTTCAATAAAAATGATGATCCTTAACAAGAATTCCAGTATATTATAACTTGAGTCTTATTTTTGTATTTTTTGGCAACTCTCCCCATCAGTAATAACAATAAACTCAAAAAGTTCATTGTGGGGGATCAGGAATGCTGCAACATGTCATAAAGAAAAGCCAGACGGTGCAAGAGAAGATCTCCTGAGCGACGACGGATTATTAACACTTTGATGTTCTCACTCTGGTTTTACCCCGCTGGGACTTTATCGCAGTGATGTCACCGTGTTTCCAGATCTCAGCCATTACTTCAGTGAGTAAAATGTTATCATAACCCAAATTATGGCTAAAACTACAAAACTGAGACTCAAGTTGAAAGGGTGGATAAACGAATATGCCAGAGAATTATTCTCTCAATTCATGAGATGCTTCTAATCTCAAAAGTAAACGAGCTTTGAGGGTTATGTGATGTATTTCTGTAATAATAGAGGGGCCTCGTCAGAGAGGGATCACACTGTACCTCTGATATGAGGGGTTTTAATGAATCTTTTAGGGTTAAGGTGCTGCAGCTGCTTTTGGATTGGGATCCTCTGCCTTCAGAACAACCAGTTCAGTCTTAAAGTCTCTGGATCAGAGACAAGTGCACATCTCAGGGGTGAAATAGAAATTCAAAACACAGAGATATTCATCTGGAGAGGGCTGCCAGTCCCCCGTGGACTTGTAGGGCTGCCAGAACATTCTTAAAACTGATTCTTCATGGGCACTGGAGTCTAATCAGTATTTTAGTTTTTCTCTCCGCCTGCTTTAAAAAGTTCGATGGCTTTGAGGAACTTTAGATCACAAAGCCATTTTGCAATCAAACAGGAACCCCACAATGTCCCACAAAGAGCCCCCCGGGAGCGCTCACCAATCCTGACAGGATCTGAAACGCTTCATCCTCCAGGAGGATTTTTCATTGCAAAGAACCCAAAAGGTGCTCGCTTTGGGATTTTCAAAAGCTCCCACATCTTCAGAGTGACACGTTCAGTGTTTTAAAACCTGTGGATAAGAGGAAGCCTGACAGACAGAACATAAGGCTGATACTCGTGTGCTGCCAGTCCCCAGAGGAGCTGCCGTGCTGCCAAAGCCTTGAGAGTTCGCTGATACTTTCTGGGCACCGGAGTCACATCGGGCCTTTTCTCTGTCTGTCTGTCGGCTGCACGTGGCTTCCTCCCAAGCCGTCTGGGTCCTCTTCCAAAGCAGCAGAGAGATGACTAATAATGACTGGAGGGAGGTGATTGCCTCTGTGCTTCATTCCCCTCACCTCTCACAGGCTCTGCAATGCATTTCTCGGGATAATTATTCTGATTGAGTACAGATGATGCGGGGTGCTTTTTTTTTCAGCCCCGGCGGAGCCCAGAGAGGGAGGAAAGGTAGCTGGAGGAGTGGGGATCGCCGCAGACATGGAGGAAACAGCCATGATATAACACATTAGCAGCCTTGTCATGATTTATATAAACTGCAGATTCACATTCTGTTGACATGAAGATCATGCTTAGTTGCTAAAGAGATAAAATCCAAATAGATAAAAACAGAGTGGTGGGAGTGCATCCGAGTTAAAACTGGGCTAAATTTGGTTCAAAGTTAATACTTGTTTTAGTGTTTCATGTCACATATAACTCAACTCCTTCAACCTGAGTGAGGGGGACCACCCTTTCCCTCTGGATTCAGCTCATACCTTCACCATCGGTAGATTTTACTTGACTCTGGCCAAACATTTGATTACTGAGGTTACACTTAGAAGCTAGCATACGTTTGGCTACAACAAGCTAACAGCTAAGTCAAAGGTTTGCCTCATTTGTCACCTCAGCCCTCCGTACATTACTCAGTGATTTGGTAATTCCCAGAAATTAGGTAAAGAGTTGAAACCTTATTTTATTACCTACTACAACTAGCAGCAGGTTGCACCTTCAAAAACATTTTGTGATCTCATAGGAAACATAAAATCAGTGAAGCTAGCTAGGAGGAGCACAGTGGATCAGCACAGTCTTTGTTACGTATACCCATGTACCCTTTAGAGGGTGGCGGGGAGCTGGACTGTGGGAGGAAACTGGAGCATCTGGATAAAAAGGTTTGAACCCAGAACCTTGTTCTTTACCCCATGCTTTTTATCATTCAGGGCAAAAAGTAGTCAAATAAGAGACCACAGAATATGGTTGAATCTCACCACAGTGTGCTGAGAGCTGAGGTTATTGTACAAACAGGGCTATAGCAGAGACAACTCACTCAACAGTTCTAACTTTCTTTAACAAATCAGCCTGAAGACCTGCAGAAACCAAACCCGCAGCACACTCCAGTATAGTTGTTTCAACAGCCTTTTCATTAACTACTCCAGCGGAGTTCGAGCCAACGTCCAAACTGCATTTTCCTAACAGTTGATATATAGTCACTGATGTGTTGTTGGAGCAACAGTTATATAACGTAATCTAAAAAACATGCGCCTTTTAGCCAAATGAAGCCCAGTTTTAACCTCGATATCTACATGTTTTTGACCTCCCATTACTCTGCTTACTGGGACGTCTCTCTCTGTCCGATTTCCCTTCTTGCACATTTCGAATGTTTATTGCTTTTGGTCATCTTCACTTACAGTTTATTTTTCTGTCCTCAGGCAGGGAGCCCTATCAACGGATACCAAAAACCTCCTTGAGGACAGAAGCCTGGAGCCTGGACTCGTCTCCTTTTTCTCTTCTCACCTTCTGCAAACCAGAAGATAACTACTAGATGTTTGTGTGTGTGGTTAGCTTTGTGGAGAGCGTCCCAGTCATTGTCAAAAAGCTTGGAAAAACATACCTGTGAAACCATACATTGGCTCTTTTTCTTCCACTATTGTTCACTTGTCTTGAAAAGAATCTGCTCTCCTGATTTATGACTGAATTAAACACTGTACACTTTGCTCCTGCCCTCCTCTCGCTGTGACACATGCACATCATATGCGCTCCAAAAGTCCCATTTTCCTCTAATTGTCCATTATTTAGACCTTGTTATCGACAGCACTAACAAGAGCAAAGGCACCTGCGAACGCTCTCTTTTGTTGTCCTGCCAGCGAGTCCTCACAGCAGCAGCTGGTGTGCAGAGGAAACAACAAACGTGTTGTTTAGACCAGAACGAAGCCCCACCGATCGTTCCCTCATTGACAATCTGGTATACCTCACATCTCCTCACTCGTCACTTGGCTTTCACTCGTCCACAACAATCTAAACAGCACGTGAGGTGACACTGGCTCAGATTAATGACGGCGATTCAGCGGCTTCGTCTTATCTGAACCTTTCTGTATGAAGCAGACAAATCAAACGTCATGCAGAGTCTCAGGCTGCAGGTTTCACTCACCAACATCCTCCGCAATGCATCTTATTCATTTCATTACATTATATTTCCAACAATGTGTGACTGCTCTATTAAAGTGTGTATTTTAAAAGTTACGTGAATATGAAACTCAATTGCATTGACATTTGAATGTTTGCTGTCGGTTTGAACGCAACACACTCAAAGCTGACTGACTGCACCCTGTCCCTCACTTCCCGATGTCACGCCACGCCGTTGGTATAGAAGTTCAAGTGACTGACAAAGAGTTTGGGATGTCTTTGTTCTTTTCACATTAACAAAACAATAAAATGTTCAAACATTCACTGTCAACACACAGACTCAGTTTTCCTGCAGTGTGAGAGCTGTAGACTCCAGACTTGGTCCAAAACAGCTTTGTTATGAACTCCTGGCAACTAAAACATGAGTGATGCTTTCATGGTCATCTTCAGGCGCTTCAGCACACTCGGCTAAGGTCAGGAAAAGATTGTGGTTTTCATTAAATACTGAGAGATTCAACATGGAAGAGAAGCAGGAAAAACAGGATGCGTTGCTTTTGCTAAATATTTAACAAAACCACAACCTTTTTCCTAACCTCAATCAATCACTTTAATCTAATAGCCTGAGTTAAGAACACATGGGATGCAGGATGCAAATTCTGGTCTCAGGTGTCCAAGTCCTGAACTTCAAATCCAAAACATCTACCTTTAAAAAAGGTCGTCTTAAAGGTAGAGGCACTGGATTATACACGACTTTAAAGTGACAATCAATACAAAAGAAACAGGAAATAAATTACGAGGGTTTACGGTTCAGCAAAGCTTTAAAAAGTTTTTGCTTAGCATTTACTTTAAAAGCTAATACTTTTCCACTGACTCTTGTAAAGTGTTTCAGGCCTGGGGTTTAGTTCAGCGTCTTAGTCATCCACCAAAACACTGAATTTCATTAACTCTCCCTGTGTGATAATGAGGGTGAACACCTAAGTTAATCCTGGATATTAAGGCGGGAGTGTACTTACAATGCAGCTGACTTTGCATGAAATAGAAACACACTCCTTGTTTTGCTCATTTGCCAGTTGGGTCACATACCTATTAAACAAAAAGCTGCAGGGAATATGAGGATTTATGGTTTGATGGGTCATGGAGATGCAAATATCTTCTAACGAGCTCCAGAATACACATCGGATGGTCAACTCCGTCAAAAGCTCTTCTGAAAGATATGAACATAAACAAAGGCAATGAGGGAGGATAGGAGATAAAGGTTCTTCAGAAGGAAACACAAGTTTTTAGGTTTCAGGCCTGATCTTCAGTCAAATCTGGGGGATGTGAACAAGTGGTTCATCACCAGTTAAATACCAGACAGGCTGTGGTGAGTGTCATTATTCAGCCATGTCTGCTAGAAATTACCTTTAAATAGAACTAATAAGCAACAGAAAAAACATTATGTTTTCTGTTATCATAAGGAGGAAATGTTGCTTATTAACGTGCCTGACAACACTCAGAAATCCTGACAGTGAACTAATGTTTGTATGTATGTTCTGTTCACTTCAGTCAGAGCAGCGTTCAAGCTTTAGTTTAACATTATCAAGGTGGGTCAGATTTTCCCTTGAGGATCTTGTTTGGTGACATTCAAGGTTAAATTAGGAGGGATGCTGAGGATTTTCCATGAGCATCATTTTAAAGTAATTCAAACTGGAAATTTCCAGTCCTCAAACCAACAATTTTTTTTTTGGACCTTTTGGATCTGTGCGTAGGTGCAGCAACGTGTTTCAAACACGTTGGGACACGAGCAACTAAAGACTGGGAAAGTTGTGGAATGCTCCAAAAACACCTGCTTGGAACATTCCACAGGTAAACAGGTTCATTGGTAACAGGTGAGAGCATCATGATTGGGTATGAAAGGGGCATCCTGGCTCGTTCACGAGCGAGGATGGAGCGAGGTTCACCACTTTGTGAACACATGATTACATAAAGGAGGTTACTACATGGACTCGGGATCACAGTTTGTTTGTAAATGGCTGCATTCTGTTTTTATTTGTGTTTTATACAGCGTCCCAACTGTTTTGGAATCAGGGTTGTTGTATTTGGCAGATCTTTTTGGGTGGTCAAGTGCACGGAGCAAGAAAACTTCTGTTGCACGGAACATTTCACTCAGTGACGCGGATCAACTCGTGGTGTAAAAAAAATTAATTTATGAACTCAAGAAGGTGGATTTAGTGTAAAGTTAAGTTTAGGGAATGCGTTGGATTAGCCTGGCGAGCTAACAGTCAGTTTTAGACAGCTTCAGCTCTTGGGCCGAGTCTCAAATTTGCCATTTTCCAGTCTGGATCTGGAGCTACAGACCAGGTTCAGGTCTGACTTCTAGACCCAACTCTGTCAAGTGCCACTCCAGGTGGTCCACGCTGCCTTGCCAGTGAAAGAGGGTTGTGTAATACCTTAAAGCATGGGACCGAGGTTGAGGGGCCAGAGGTAATGGAGGCGAGGTGATGCCGCTCTCGGCTAGACGTGTCAGGCTGCAGGACCCGGCGTTACGTCTTGTCACGAAGGTGCGGCCTCGGATTGGCGGCGGCACCCCCGACCACGAGGGACACCAGTGGCAGCGGCGGCAGCTTGCCCTCTGACTGCCAAGCGCTAAAAGAGTCTGACCTAAATGGGCCGTGAATGGCAGAGGTGTAGCCAGAGATTAACAACGTGTGGCAGCTGGAAACAAGTCGCGTTTGCACACAATAAATACTGTTGCACCCTTCCATGCAGAACGAGACTCAGACATTATAGGTGTTATTAATAGAACAATTATAGGCGCAGCAAGAATAGCATGTTTATGCCCAACCGTCGTCACAGCCAGGGAAAACACATTACAGATATTTAACACCAGGATATACCCATTAAAAAGTGAGACTTGTTAAAATGGAGACCAGGAGACTTGTATTTCCACGTGTGACTTTTGTCTGTGCACTTGCTTGTACAAACACGGATTATGTGGTGCGAGCACGTCCTGTACGTAGCTTATGTGGATTATAAAAAACGCCACGTGAGTTTGGAAAAGGTTCAGTTATTGTGAATAGAAAGCGTTCATTAAACATTTACGAGAGCCGGGGTCCATTTGGAGAAATATTCCTCTGTCTCTGCTCGCAAAACAAAAGCGCAGCGATGCTCGGCGCTCGGTTGTTTGCGGTTCGGAGCTTAAACTAAAAGACAAAATGTTAGTGAAACATGGAGTCACGTCTTATTCGCTCCTCGTGGAGATGAGACTTCAATCCGGCTGAGTTAAAAGTTGTTTACTCTCGTGTCCTCTGTGTATACTGCTGTTTGGTTTCATCAGATTGATTACTATGGATGTTTTGGGACTTTTTCCTCCCTCTCGGAGGAGACGGCAAACTGCTCGGCCGCATGCTAATGTAAAACAGAGCGGGATGATGCGGTTTTCCCTCTGACACTGTTTGGATGGGTATGTAAATGTTTAACAGTGGCGTGAGTAAACACACACAAGGGTTAGGTGTCGGGATTTTGAGAGGGCCTTGTTTGGCGGCAGAGGATCTTCGCTGCTAACGCCCATGCTGCGCACTGCGAGCAACCGAGCTGCGTGTAAACACCAAGCTTTTCTTACCTTAAAGAAACATTGACATCACATGTGGAGGAATCCTCCCCATAAACAAAACGAATAGCTGCGTCAAGTGAAAGTGCAAACCTGGCAGCGTGCTAAAGAGGGAGTTCAGGGTCTTTGCTTCGTCCTTTGGCAGCAACAGTAAAGCAAACATATTAGAAATTTGGGATGCGCTTTGTTTCAGGCGTTTAAAGCTGCACACATGTCGACACATGATGACCGCGAGATATGTTAACGTTTCATCAAACTGACAGACAAATGAAGGGTGTGCACTCAGGGGGATACCTGTCAGAAGTGGTGCTGGTTCATTCATGTCAGGATGGTCTTTATCTCTTAAAAAGCTCCATGAAGACTAAGAGGAAGCATTAATTCATGTTTGGATTAAAGTCAGTAAACCTGTTTGCTGCACAAGTCGTGGAAACAGTCGAGGAACTTGTTTTCTTTGCTCTTCTGCAACGTTACAGTCACCTTGTTCATAATCTTTGTCGGTGGGTGAATGCATCTGAGGTTGAATCTGAGGCTTCTTCCATTTTTCCCCCAGTTTAAGGTTTTTGTGGGGGGCATTATTCTGTAAAGGGCTGTGCATGCTGTGCAGATTGTAAAGCCTCCTGAGGCACATTGTGGTCTGTGACGTTGGGCTGTATAAATGAAGTGACTCCACTTGATTTGGCCTGAAAGTGTGAAAAGCTGCACCTGATGTGTCTTTTTATTTTGCATGCTGTGATTGTCAATGGGAGCTGAGAGGTCCACAAGGGCTTTGGCCAAACTGGCTGCTTGTTGTTGTTAGAAGGAGAACACATGAAGAGGTAGATACTCTTAACCAGGAGAGCAGAAGCTTCTTTAAGGCCCTCTCTCACCAGAAGACGGTCACCGTGTCACCATGAATACGCCAACCACGTCACTGCTTCCTGGCTTGTGGCCTCACTGTCGTATAGATTCAATAGGCTCCCTGCACACAACACATGATTGATGTGAGCACCAAGTGAGCGCGATCCAAATGAGAGCCATTCATTCTTCACTGAGGTCAATTTGGCCGGTCCTCACTTCTTTAAGGAACATTTATGGGTTTGGGCTTTGGGTTTAAGGTATACGTTGTGGTTTAGCTTGTGGAGCTGGGAGGAAAACGGCTTGAGGTTTGGGGACAATAAAGGCCCTCCCAGCTGCAGCAGTGCAAACCTGCGTGCGTGTGTGCGCCTGTGCATGTGTGTTTTCCTGCTTGACAGTGGCAACATGTTGACACACCATTGACCCCTGGTTGGCATGTGGCAGCAGCTTATTTTACAGCACGTGGGGTGACTGAGGGGTGACTGTGTGTGTGTGGCGGCAGCGATGAGCCCCAGACGGCACCGTCAGCCGTCCGGACCATCGAGTGCGCAGGTGAAGCACAGCGACAAGGTCGTTCCAGCGCGGCCAGCTGGGAAGGAAAAGCCTCCCTTTACTGTCGTATGAAGCCTAATATCAATGGTCTGGAAGACAGATGTGTTTTATGTTGAGAAATATACTTTCCACTCTATGGAGTGTTTACACTGGCAGCGCCTTATGACTGATGTTATGGTGGCCGTTTCTCATTGTTATTAGATTGTCAATATTGCCAGCGTTCTTGCTAAATTTTGATAAATTGCTCTAAAGGAGATTTCCAGGATGACCTGCGGACCAGATGGATGGAGGTGAAAGCCGTAACCTTAATTTGATTTTCAGCTATTAAATCCACTGCTCATGATCTCATTCATGAAGCGGTGACGTAGATGAAGGCACCGAGACAGAAACGTTTTCTCTAAACCCGGAGACGCATAAATTCTGAAAAAGGGGGTGAAAGTTCAACCATTCAGTACAATCATGGATGGGATGGTTCTTCTATATGTATGTATTTTACACATTGGCATTCACAATTGACAGTACAAATCCAGACAAATTTACTTTACATTTTGGGACATAGCACTTATTCTCTCTTTGCCAGACATGAGTTGAGAAGCTTGACCACCCTCGCGGCTGCAGAGGCAGTCATGACGTGTCTTGGCCAGCCTCTGTTCCACTAGCTCCTGTAGCTCAATGCATTCTCTCATTCAGCATTTCTTTCATCAGTCTTTGTGAAAAAGTGAAGTGTGATTCTGGGGTTTAATGTTCATATTCAAAGACAAAGCAGCTCCACTGCAGCAGTTGTAAACGTGTAGCTGCAGCAGTGCAGGTGTTATGTTACTTGGTCCATAAAACTCACTGATGCTCTCTTCTAAAGTAACCTTTAACAAAAGTACTCAGTCCTCTCTTTCCTGATGTTAATACAGTTTTCAGAAAAACAAAGGCGCCTTAGTTAGTAGTGTTGTTACAAACTTCCAAAATCTAGAAGTTCTGGTTTCACTTTGACTGTACTGTAAATATGGACAGCATGGCCGTCCAAATGTAAAAAATCTTCCCAATGTCGCCTTTAAAGCTTAATAATTAACAGGTTTTATCTCCTTCACAAAACCACAAGTTGTTGTCTTACATTTCGTGTCTTGTACTGATTAAATGAACGAGACATAATGTCTTGATTAGTGAGCTTTAGAGGAGCTGGTAGATGGATTTTGTTACCTTTAGACAGAGCCAGGATGGCCGGTTTCCTGTTTCCAGTCTTTGTGCTAAGCTAAGCTAACCAAGCGCTTCGTGTTGACCGTTTGGACACCGGAGTGATCTTCTCATCTAACTCGGCAGGAAAGTGAATCAGAGTACTTTCCAAAATGTCAAACTAGCCCTTTAACAGGTTAAACAGCCTGGATGCTGATGTGAGACTTTCCCTGCACACTTTGTTTTCGAGATGCTGATTGCTCAATGCTTTTGTTTGGAGAGCTTGTCAACTAGTGTCACTTTTAAACGCTGATTTTCTCCTTCGATGTAACACCAGAGAGATATGAGGCCGAGCTGCTGGCACCAATTTGGTGTACAAGGTGCACCAGGTTGTAAACATTTCCTCCTCAGGTTTTGGCAGCAACATCTGCGATCTATTTTCTCTCAGACCTGAAATGCCTTTTGTGTGCCAGGGCAGGATTGTTTTGGAGGTTTTTTTCTGGGCTCCATCTCTGTTTCTTCTCTTTTTTCAGACATCCAACTATTCTTTTGGCACCCTACAAAACAAGAAGGGAGAGGCCTGTGAAGGATCCTGGGAAGAAAGTCAGAGGTTTTGCTTCAGATATCAGAAGTGAAGGAGGGATGTCTTTCCTTACTTTTTCTCTGTTTGGCCATTAAAACGTGAGTTGAGCTGCTGCCGTCTGGCTCCTGGTGGGTGTATATCAGTCTTGTCAGTGCTCTTTAAATCAGGACGCTCTTCCTCAGCATGCAAAGCCACGATGAAAGCTCTGGTGAAGGCCGGCATTAAAAAGCTCAGTCAGCTCACTCCCGGCCTCACATTTCTAAACCCGCCATGAATCAGAGGAAAGAATTTGAGCAGCAACAGACGAATCAGCAATAAGATCAGTTTTAACCTGCGCGGCACAAATACGAAATCCCAAAGGACACTCATCAAAAACTTTGTTTTGGTTAAATCAGGTTTTCTAGGTTTTTCTGTTTTCCTGACACCTTTATCTGTGTTGCACAGCCCAG